>NW_007152382.1:0-7773 GCF_000164805.1 Carlito syrichta | reverse complement strand
AGACTGCAGTTTTTCTTGGTGGGATTGAAAGGAAAAGTCCACAGATTTGGTGTCGGGTCCTGCAAGATCTGTGACCCCACCTCCAAGAGTGGAGTGTTGTTCGCCCTCACATTCACCCACGGTCACCGGCTGATTTTTCTGCCACAGGGACCACTGGCCACATCGACAGTCCCTGGTGTCCTCCTTTGGAACAGGGAGAGCCTCTTACCTTTGTCCCCAGGGCACGGATGCAGGGCAGCTTCATCTTGCTGTAAGGCAACCAAAACGGAGCTGAGGACCCAGGCCAGGAACTGTCCCCCTCCCCGAGTGCGTCCTGGGAAGGGCCACTGTCATCATTTTCCCCAGTCTCTACTCAGAAGGGACAGGGAGAGGACACGTGGCTTATCTGCACCCATCACCCGGAAGGCACTTGGAGTGGGGCCCAAGGGCTTTTTGCTGCAGCAAGAGGATTCCCATCTGACCTAGAGGCTCCACGCTCTGCAGGAGCTGAGAGTACCCTGTTCTGAGAATGTTGCCCGAAGAATGGGGCTGTGCCCCTACGTCCATCCATCAGTGTTTGAATGCGTCCTCATCTGGGTCCAGGGACAATGGGCTGAGCACTGCGCAGTGCACTCAGGGAGAGCTAGGGTCAGTCGTCCTGTCACCCATGACCTTCAAAGGATCTATCCCTCCAGTGCTCCTCTGGCTCTCCTTGAACCTACACTTGACCCTGTCTGTTATCCAGTGATTCCCTGCACGCCATTTGTTCTGGCCAGAGACTGTGATGTTCTGTCCTGCAACTCTGGCTCTGTTGTGACTTTGTCCTTTCTGGACCTCTTGATGACACCCCAGGAATAGCTAGCCTCCTGTCCTTTGGACTTTCTTCCTAGGCTGCAGGAAACTTTTGGCGGAGATTCGTGGGGTCATCGGGACAGCGAGACCCTCATCCCCCAACCTTTGAGACAAGGACACACCTGCCCAGCAGAAACGACGGCATCCACCCTCCAATGGGGAAGGGCTGGTGATGGACTCTTCAGGTGCCTGGACGCCACCCAGGCTCAGGCACCTGAGGTCTTTATGGAATGAGCCTTCCTCAGCTTTTCAGAAGGTATGAAGCTGCCCAGATTCCTGTGGGAAACAAGAAACCTAATGACTACCCAGTTCTACTTAAATTTTGACTACTCTGGCCAGTGGATCCACTTAGAGATCCCAGAAGCTGAGGCCGAGGGTGTTCCTTGTGGTGAAAGGAGGATGTGTGGCCTCCAAAGCAGCCTCTGTGCAGATGGAGCCTAGGTCTCAGGCAGAGGATGAGCAGATCCAGAGTTCTAAGCTGTCAGGACAGGAAGGGGCTTCATTTTTTCCTGGTCCCCAGGAAGGACCTTTTGAGCATGGCGACTTGGTTCAGGAAACCTCCCGTGACGTTCATTCCTTTGGGGAACACTTGAGGCCACGGGAGGGATGCTTCTAAAGGAGGGGACAGAGGGAAGCTGTGGAAGGTGGCTCACTCTTTTCAGGTCCCAGACTCATTGAAGTTGCTGTCACCCACACGTCATTTGTAAGGGATTCAGTCATTGTCTGCCACTGCCCCAGGGCAGAGGCCTCTCACCCCGCATCCAGAGAAGGGATTCCACACATCTGGGGGCCCCAATGAGCATGAGTGCCTGAAACTTCAGTTGGAGTTCACATAACCACCTTTTGGAATAACCCGCTTGTGGACACGGATGTGGAACAAGGATGACCCTCCACCCGACCCGCAGGTTGCTGTCACGGTGTCCTCCAGTATAGGCTCTTCCCTATCTTGATGTGGCCTTATGGCCAGATTTCATTTTATTTTTTTCTTTTTAGTTGGAGTCTCACTCTGTCCCCCAGACTGGAATTCAGTGGTTGCTCCCGGCCACCGCAGCCTCCACCTGCTGAGCTCCGGCGATCCTTCCGTCTCAGCCGTCCAAGTAGCCGGAATTACAGGCGTGCATGCGCTACCACGCCTGCCTAATTTTTTTGATTTTTATTGTAGAGATGAGGTCTTGTCTCCCAGGCGGGTCTCAAACCCGTGGGCTCAGGCAATCCACTCACCTCAGCCTCCCAAAGGCGCAGGATTGTAGGCTGAGCCACCGAGCCCGGCTATGGCCAGATTTTAATGGAGGCAGGTAGACTGCGGAGGTTAGGATCTGAGTTCCGCTTGGGAGAGGACAGACTGAGAACATCTCCAGGGGTCAGACCCTGGGTCCTTTGGCTAGTGACCTTTCTTTGGACCTCAGACCTCTTAGCTGTCTCATGGGCACATCCAAACACCCCACCACCCGTGAGTTTACATGAAGGTGACTGAGCGAACTGTACATAGGATCAGCGCAGAGTAGTTACCTAGTGAGAACTCAGGGGTGACCGTTGGCTTCCACGGGAGGTGCCGCCCGCCTGGGACTGAATGTCCTGAAGCCACAGAGGGAAGGGAGAGGCCACACTCACCACAATGTAATCGGTCAGAGGGTCCAATATGCACCTCTCACCGAGAAAATCGTCCTCTTCTTGGAGCCGCTCGAAGAGCAGTGTGTGTCTCCCAACTCCTCCACACACACTGGCAGTTGGTTTCCAGGCCCCGTGACATCACGAGGTGATGGATCGCATCACAAGAGAGCACTACCCAATCAGCAGGGCCTAGAGCCAATGACCTGTGACCCTTGAACTTTACACCAAGTCCAGCCAACAAATATGTTCCTACATAATTAGCTATTACCTAGTCACTAACAGTATGTTAGTAAAATTTTCCATGTACCTGACAGTGTATTTCTTTATTAACATAGTGTCTATAATTAATCAGTTACAGGGTTTTCCTCAGACACACCTGAAGCCGTCTGATGTGAAATGGACCATTTTTTTCCGAGTCTCTTAAAATGATCTCATGAGAACTTGATACCTTGATCATACCTTGATCTTTCCCACACTTTCTCCATTCATTTCACTACGCATGTTATTTGATTATCTATTAGGTGATCAAAGCATTGGGAACACAGTGGGAAACAAAACTGTTCTGTTTCCTGTTTTTAGGGGAGGAGATAGGCATGAAATAATCCTTACACAATTGAACTATGACAGATTTATAAATGAGAAAGCAAACCAGGAGAAGTGAACAAACAATATTGAGAAGTAGGAGGAAAAAATGATAAAGTTATCGTGTCATGGAAGTCAATACAAGGGAATTTTATGTACTCTGAACTCAACTGTATTGAATGTCAAGCAAGGTGAAGATAAAAAGTGTCTTGATCTAGCAGCATGGGAGGCATTGGTGACCTTATGAGTGTTGGTGGGCAGAGGGATTCGAGATCTATTTGATGTGAGTGTGATTTGATTTAAGATGAGGAAGTGGAGATAAAATATGCAGACAACTCTTTCAGAGATGTGATTGTGAAGGAGGGAAGTAGAAGGAATGGAGTATTAGGAGGACTAAAGGGGAACTTTGCAAGAAACAAGACAGCATGTTGGTGGCTTCTGGCAAAGTTTCGGTTAACAGCAAGAGACTAAAGGGATGATAAAGAGATTCTCCCTGCTTTCAAATTTCCATCATAATCTTTCCTCTTGCTTTTTACTCAAAATCGAAATGCAAAACGCCCACAGGTTTGTGGAGAACTTGACAGTCTCACAAACTACTGATCTAAAGACACATTTCTTCATCTGGTCAGCGTGGGAAGGTTGACAAACTTTATTTCATTCAAGAGGAGCGCCGGCATTTGGAGAGGGTAGAAAATGACCCCTGATAAAAATAAAATGGGAAATATTTTTAAGATACACAGACAAATAATTTGGAAGTAATTAGCGTCTAAAAGTTCATACCATTCAACTGATTTTTCAAAATTCTACAGGTAGAGGAAACTTTTGGGGAACCCCTGAGAAGCTTGGAATTTGAAAGAATGTGGGACCTCACTCTCCTAATTTTAAGATTTTAAATGCTTGTATCCATTATCGACAGCAATGTGAATGTTGTATTTAGAACTGAAGCAATATGCTTTTGAATTTATTATTGATGCATCAAAAGTAGAAAGACCTCTGAAGAGTTTAACACTTGCCATGTGGTGACTGTCCAATAGAAAAATTCATTTGTTTTGTGTCTTTAGTTGTGTAACATTTCTCAACACAATGATAAATTTTTTAATGTTTAAATGTTCGACTCAAGGGCTGATTTATGCAGATTTTTTACATGGGTATATTGCCTGATGGTAAGGCTTGAACTTAGTTGAACCCATCACCTAAACAGTGAGCATGGTACCCAATAGGGAGCTTTTCAACCCTTATTCCTCTTCCACCTCCCTGTTTTAGGACTCTTCAATGTCTGTCTTTCCCATCTTTATGTCCATGCGGATCCAGTGTCAGCTCTCACTTATAAGTGAGAACATGCAGTATTTGGGTTTTTGTTTTTGTGTTCATTTGCTCAGAATAATGACTTCCACATTGCTGCCAAAGACATGACTTCATCCTCTTTTACCACTGTGTAGTATTTTATGGTGTGTATATACTATACTTTATTCAGTCAACCATTGATGGGCACCTTGGGTGTTTCCATGTTTTTGCTGTTGTGAATTGTGCTGCAGTAAATATATGCATGCAGGTTTCTTCCTGGTACAATGATTTATGCTCCAGTTATGAGATGGCTGGAGTCAATGGTAAATATACTCTTAGTTCTTTGAGAAATTTTCAACCTGCTTTTCATAGAGGCTAAACCAGTTTATACTCCCACAGTATGAGTGTTCGCTTTTCTCCACAACTGCAGCCACTTCTACTGGTTTTTGACTTAGTAATAGCCATTCTCAATAAGAATTTTGAAGATGACAACAGAAGACAGTGAATTCAACATCAACTTATTCACAATCCCATCGTGAGCATTCCCTTGTCTCCACAAGCACAACAACATCTGTTGTACTTTGACTTTCTAATAATAGCCATTCTGACTGGAGTGACGTCATATCTCATTGTGGTTTGAATTTGCATTTCTCTGATGATTGAGGATGTTGAACATTTTCTCATATGTTTTTTGGACGCTTGTGTGTCTTCTTTTGAGAAGTGTCTTTTTAGGGTTCAGAAATTACCTATGAGGCACAATGTTCATTACCCGGGGAATGGGCCACCTGAGACGCAATTCCCACCTCTACACAATATGTCCATGTAATGAACCTGCATGTGGATCCCCTGAATATAAAAAAATTACTGAACCAAAATGGCTTGGTGATACTTTTTACATGCTATCTTATGCTTTTTAGATCATTGGTTTTTTTTGTTAAAACACACATATAGATCTTATTCATTATAATCTAGCAACAGAAAAAAGTAACCAATAGTAAGGATACTTTGAACTCTAAAATCCCAGGGTGTTGGTTTGAATTTCAGTTTTAGTAGATTTCAGAGAGTTGGTCTAGGTTTTACATAAATGCTTTACAAATTAGGTGATTTTGTATTAATAGAATCATAGAAATTTAAAGTGAAGGGTTTAGGAATCTTTATTTTTATGGTCCTCGAAATCAATGTGGATTTGGAATGCTATGTATAATTTTGTTCAGATGTGCATGTGTTCAGATTCTCATAACTTCCATCAGACTCTTAAAGTGCCTGAAATTTTATGCAAGCATCTAAAACTATTCTTTTCAGAAGAGAAAACCAGTGCCTGGAAAGTCAATGCCTTTCCCCGAATCACATAAAGTTTTAGTGGGGGTGATTTACTATGTTACGCTCAAGTCCATAAAATCAAGCGAGACGTATTAAGACTTTCTGTCCTGCTCAAGTCATTTATCAGGTTCCATTTGTCTGTTGCACGCTTTATTACACTATTCAGGTATTTTGGGAAAGCTTTAAGTTTTTAATGAGAAGAATTCTGAAAGTTATAGGAGATAGACATCTTTGTCTTTACTAGAAAAGAAACAAGTGCGATGAAAAGGGAGTTTCTCAAATCAGATGCTGAGAAGAATGATACATTCACCTAATGCTTTGCGCTGACCCCATGCTGATATGATCATCTCAAACCTGAGAAGAAATGGAATATATCCACTGTTTTTTGTTTTTCTATTTCAAAAGCAAAATGAATATATATCTTGATAGATCCCAGCTGCTACTTCCATTAACTTATTAAGTTTCTTCATACACCCCATGGTGTCTCAGTATTAAAGAAACATATGATACATTTAACTTGTAGGGTATTTAACTGTTTAATGTATATTTTCTACCTGTGATTTTATAGGTTCTTTAATAAATTATTTATATATGTATACACACATGTACATGTGCCAATGGTGACCCATGTATGGATATATGAGTGGAATTGCATTATCTTCTTTTTTAATGCAAAAATGAGTATTTTATTTTGGCAGCACCTAAAGAAAAAAATCAAAATCACTGTATTTATACATTGAGGTACAATGTTTAAACTTTTTTATCAATCAAATACATTCCAAAAGAAAGTGTGTTCTATGAAGCTTCCAAAGCACAGGCAAAGCTTAACACAGTACAGAAATCTGTAATACTGATAATGACTGTTCTGACAGGGTGCTTAACAAACATAACTTTTGAGTATTAAACCAGTAAAGCAATCCCTTTCTATTATTTTGTCAAGAGTACAATAGTCTTTTTCCGCTAATATTCTAATAATTTCATGGTAATACTTTTTTATTGGTACAACAGTTTTAAATAAATGTTGCTCTACTTAAAGTTCTGAAAGGGGAAAGTGTACAAAGTTTCAGATAAAAAGATTAATAGATGTAATTTAAACAAAATTTCCCTCTTTTCTCATATCAATGAACTATAATCATTACCTTTAGCAGATACAGATTGAGCTTTAAAGCCCTTACTCCCAAAATGAAAACTTCAGTTTAAATCTTAATCAGACATAACTGGAAAAGATTACTATGTATTTGGACACCTTTTACAAGAATTTATTTTGTATTAAAGCAGAAACCAGTTCCTAAGCACTTTTACTCAATTGTATATATATACTGTTTGGCAAATATCAAAAACAGAAGACCGTCACTTTTCTTTTGTGATTTTTCACTGCAGGCTTCTATAATTTTTACAGACTTCATGGTCCCTGCTATCTCCCCACCCTCCATTTTCCTAGGTGGGGACATGGGTGGCATAGTAAACTTCTCAACGATAATTAGAGTCTCTGGAATCCCGTACTGTTTGTTGTTATTTAAGAGTGACTCAACTTGGGCACTATGGGTGGATGGTCTACAGGTTTTCTTTTTTGTTGAGTCTCACTCTGTCGCCCAGACTGGAGTGCAGTGGCCGCTCCCGGCCGCCGCAGTCTCGACCTGCTGGGCTCCAGTGACCCTTCCGCCTCAGCCTTCCGAGTAGCCGGAATTACAGGCATACGCTACCACGCCCGAATGATTTTTTTTGATTTATTGTAGACATGAGGTCTCGCTGCCCAGGCGGGTCTCGAACCCGCGGGCTCAGGCAATCCACTCACCTCAGTCTCCCAAAGGCGCGGGATTACAGGCTGAGCCACCAAGCCCGGCCCCAGGATAACTTTCTAAAGGCTGAGTTGATACACATTTTGTTTTTTTTTGAGTTGGAGTCTCACTCTGTCGCCCAGACTGGAGTGCACTGACTGCTCCCGGCCGCCGCAGCCTCGACCTGCTGGGCTCCGGTGACCCTTCCGCCTCAGCCTTCCGAGTAGCCGGAATTACAGGCATGCCCTACCACGCCCGGCTGATTTTCTTTTATTTATTGTAGAGATGAGGTCTCGCCGCCAGGCGGGTCTCAAACCCGCAAGCTCAGGCAATCCACTCATCTCAGCCTCTCAAAGGCGCGGGATTG
>NW_007152381.1:0-743 GCF_000164805.1 Carlito syrichta | reverse complement strand
TGCTCGCAGGCAAACAGGTCAGCTAACCAGTTGGCTGGCATGCCAACCGACTAGTTATCCAGCTCACCAGTCAGTTTGCTCGTAGGCCTTCTAGTTAAGGCTGCTCACCTGTCGGTTCACTCACCAGGTGACTAGTTAAGTAGGCTCACCAGTCAGCTCACTCCCTGGCCAAATAGTTGTCTTTTGACCAGTTAAATAATCGCCAGCTGACTAAAGTCAGTTGACCAGTACCTGACTCGCTGGCCAGCTAGTTAAGTCAGCTGATCATTCGGCTCACTTGCCAGAAGACTAATTAATTCAGTAGAGCAGTCGGCTCACTTGCCATCTGACTACTCAAGTCAGCTGACCAGTTGGCTCACTCGCCGGCCGAGTAATTAAGACAGCTAACCGGTCGGCCGACTACACGTACAACTAGTGAAATCAGCTAACCAATCGTCCAACTAGTTGGCCAACTAGTCAGCCGACAAGTTAGGTCAGCTAGCTAGTCGGTTGACTAGTAAGGTCAGCTAAGTAGTTTGACGACTAGTCAGTTGACTAGTTAGGTCAGCAGACTAGCATCCATCAATTTAAACAAACTAACTAGTGGGCAAACTAGTCAATCAACTAGTCAACTCTGCTAATTAGTCGGCCGAGTAGTCGGCCATCTAGTTATGCCAGCTAACAAGTCGGCCAAGTAGTCAGCCAACAGGTTAAACCTACTAACTAGTCGGCCGAATCATCAGCAAACAAATTAAGTCAGCTAG
>NW_007152380.1:0-722 GCF_000164805.1 Carlito syrichta | reverse complement strand
TCTTTGCTTACAAGGAAGAGAATCTGATTCAAATGGGCTTGAACAATACTTATCACCTCACACTTCTGGAACTCCATGGGTAGGATGGGCTCCAGGCATAGGAAAATCAGGACCTCAGGGCTCTTCTCCTGGTCCCTTCCCTTCTTGGTTTCAGATTGACCCTCACCTTGTTACAAGATGGTTGTCAATAGAAACTGTGCCAAACAAATAGAGAATGCTTTTCCTTTTTTTTTTTTTGAGTTGGAGTCTCACTCTGTCACCCAGACTGGAGTGCAGTGGCCGCTCCCGGCCACTGCAGCCTCGACCCGCTGGGCTGTGACGATCCTTCCACTTCAACCTTCCAAGCAACCGGAATTACAGGCATGTGCTCCCACACCTGGCTGATTTTTTGATTTATTGTAGAGATGAGGTCTCTCCAATTGCCCAGGCGGGTCTCAAGCCCGCAGGCTCAGACAATCCACTCACCTCAGCTTCCCAAGACGCGGGATTACAGGGTGAGCCACCGAGCCTGGCTGATAATGGTTTTTCATTGAGAGGTGGGGATGAGAGATGCAGCAGAGTCCACTCTTCTGTGGAGTAGGGCAAGGGGAACATTGAAGTGAGCATAGAGTCCAAGTGAACTCCAGGACAAACAAAGGCTTGGGACAGACAGAGGATGGGAGAGAAGAGAAGGAAGGGTACATGGACAGAGTTAGAAGAGGACTTTTCTTAATCTTACATTG
>NW_007152379.1:0-769 GCF_000164805.1 Carlito syrichta | reverse complement strand
GCTGATTTTTTGATTTTATTGTAAAGATGAGGTCTCTCCAATTGCCCAGGTGGGTCTCAAACCCGCGGGCTCAGACAATCCACTCACCTCAGCCTCCCAAGATGCGGGATTACAGGGTGAGCCACCGAGTCTGGCTGATAATGCTTTTTCATTGGGAGGTGAGGATGAGAGATGCAGCAGAGTCCACTCTTCTGTGGAGTAGGGCAAGGGGAACATTGAAGTGAGCATAGAATCCAAGTGAACTCCAGGACAAACAAAGGCTTGGGACAGACAGAGGATGGGAGAGAAGAGAAGGAAGGCTACATGGACAGAGTTAGAAAGAGGACTTTTCTTAATCTTACATTGGAAGAGAAGAAGCACTTCAGGGCATCAGTCATGCATGTGAGATATACTGACAGCAAGAGAAATGAGAAGGAAAATTTGAAAGAAATTGGGAGTTTTATAAATTTACACTCCTTGGTGTTTTCATGTAAGACTGTAAATTGAGATTTACAGTGATTTTCAGTGATTTTGGTTGCTGGAGTACAACAGATACTAAAGTTTGGTTTGCTCAACACTTCTATTTCCAGCTCTATTACAGAAAGTTTAACCATATAATTTATCATCCCGAGGCACTGGAGGCTAAAAGGAACACTATGTATGATTATGTGAGTGTTCCCAGTGTAAACCAGGATTACCGCAGGCATATCAAGACGTGATTTATTCTAATAAATATAATTTTAGTCAAAAATGCTTCTATAGCAGCTGGAAGTGTGATATTCAAACCCCG
>NW_007152378.1:0-768 GCF_000164805.1 Carlito syrichta | reverse complement strand
GCTGACTAGCCAGCTGGCTAGCTCGCTAGTCAGCTATATGACTGCCTAGCCAGCTAGCCAGCCTGGTAGCTAGCTAGTTAAGTGAGCTGGCTAGCCATCTAGCCAACCAGATAGAAGGCTAATTAAGTCAGCTTGCTAAACAGCTATCTAGCTGGTTAAGTCAGCTATTTAAGTCAGCTGGCTAGCCACATGGCTAGGTAGGTAGCTAGTTAATTAAGTCAGCTGGTTAGCTGGATGGCTAGCTAGTTAAGTTAAGCAGTTAAGTGAGCTGGCTAGCCTAGCTATGTGGCTAGCTATTTAAGGCAGCTGGCTAGCAGGATGGCTATATAGTTAAGTCAGCTAATTAAGTCAACTGGTTAACCAGCAGCCTAGATAGGTGGCTGGCAAGTTAAACCGGCTTGTTAGTAGGCTGGTCAGTTAGGTGGCCAGCTAATTAAGCCGGCTGGCTAGACGTCTGAACAGCAGGGTTCCTGGCTAGTTATGCCGGCTGGCTGTCCAACTCTCCATACAGACGGCTGGCTTTTTATCCTGGCTTGCTAACCAGGTGGTCAGCCCACTAGATAGTTAGCTGGCTCTCTAGCTAGCTAGCCAGTCAGGTAGGTAGCTAGTTAAGCCAGCTGGCTAGCCATATAGCCAACCAGGTAGTTTAACTAGTTAAGTCAACTGGCTAACCACCTAGACAGCCAACACACTAGTCAGTTAGATATGTCAGTTAGTTAACCAGCTAGCTAGTCAGTCACTATCAAGTCAGCTATCTATCCAGTTAGC
>NW_007152377.1:0-746 GCF_000164805.1 Carlito syrichta | reverse complement strand
CTAGCCAGCCTGGTAGCTAGCTAGTTAAGTGAGCTGGCTAGCCATCTAGCTAACCAGTTAGAAGGCTAATTAAGTCAGCTTGCTAAACAGCTGTCTAGCTGGTTAAGTCAACTATTTAAGTCAGTTGGCTAGCCACATGGCTAGGTAGGTAGCTAGTTAATTAAGTCAGCTGGTTAGCTGGATGGCTAGCTAGTTAAGTCAAGCAGTTAAGTGAGCTGGCTAGCCTAGCTATGTGGCTAGCTATTTAAGGCAGCTGGCTAGCAGGATGGCTATCTAGTTAAGTCAGCTAATTAAGTCAGCTGGTTAACCAGCAGCCTAGATAGGTGGCTGGCAAATTAAACCGGCTTGTTAGTAGGCTGGTCAGTTAGGTGGCCAGCTAATTAAACCGGCTGACTAGACGTCTGAACAGCAGGGTTCCTGGCTAGTTATGCCGGCTGGCTGTCCAACTCTCCATACAGACGGCTGGCTTTTTATCCTGGCTTGCTAACCAGGTGGCCAGCCCACTAGATAGTTAGCTGGCTCTCTAGCTAGCTAGCCAGTCAGGTAGGTAGCTAGTTAAGCCAGCTGGCTAGCCATATAGCCAACCAGGTAGTTAACTAGTTAAGTCAACTGGGCTAACCACCTAGACAGCCAACACACTAGTCAGTTAGATATGTCAGTTAGCTAGCCAGCTAGTTATTCAAGTCCACTATCAAGTCAGTTATCTATCCAGTTAGCCAGTTAAAGTCAGCTAGCTAGTCAGGTTG
>NW_007152376.1:0-3990 GCF_000164805.1 Carlito syrichta | reverse complement strand
GCTTTCCATCAGGTCAGCTAAATATCCAGCTCGCTCGCCTGCCAACCAGTCAGCAAAATAGTCGGCTTGTTCACCAGCCAAAAGGTCAATGAACTTGTCGAATCGCTCGCAGGCCAACAGGTCAGCGAATTAGTCACCTTGTTCACCAGCTAACTAGTTAAGTCAGCTCACAGGTCGGCTCACTCACTGGCTGAATAGTTAAGGCAGCTCACGCATCGGCTCACTTGCTGCCCGACTAGTTAAGTTGGCTACATGGTCGGCTCACTCACCGGCCGACTAGTTAAGTCTGACCAGTCGGCTCACTCGCCATCGATTCAATTCAGCTGAACAGTAATCTCACACATTGGCCAACTAGTTAAGTCGGCTGACAAGTTGACTCACCTATTAGCCTACTAGTTAAGTCAGTTGACCAATTGGCTCACTTGCCAGTGAACTAGTTAATTCAGTGGACCAGTTGGCTCACTCACGGGTCGACTAGTTAAGTCAGGTAATCTGTCGGCTCACTCACCGCCTGACTAGTTAAGTCAGACAACCGTTCGGACTACTAGCCGTCTGATGAGTTAAGTTAGCTAACCAATCGGCCGACTAGTGGGCCAATTTGTCAGTCGATAATTTAGGTCAGCTAACTAGTCGGCCAACAAGTTAGGTCATCTAATTAGTCAGCCAACTAATTGGACTACTAGCTAGGTCAGCAAATTAGTCAGCCAACTTGCTAACTGAGCTAACTAGTTGCCAACTCATCAGTAAACTATTTAACCCAGCTAAATAATTGGCCGATTATTTGGCCTATATTTTATGCCCGCAAACAAGTCGGCCAAGTAGTCAGCCAATGTATTAATCCAGTTAACTAGTCGGCTGACACATCAGCCAAGTTAAGTCACCTAGTTAACACATTAACCAATTAGTTAAGTCAGATATTTATCTCCTTTACCAACTAGTTAAAACAGTTATCTAACTCATTAACCAACTTGTTAAGTCAGCTATCTCGTTAGCCAACTAGTTAAGTCAGTTAACTAAGTCAGCTAGTTAACCAGCTAGCTAGCTAAGTTAGCTAGCTAAATCAGATAGATCACTTGTAAGCTAACTACTTAAATCAGCTACTTAATTCTGCTTCCTGACTAGTTAACTAATTAATTAAGTCAGCTAGTTATTCAGCTAATTAAATGTTTAGCTAATTATTTAATTCACGTAGTTTAGTAATCTGGCTCACTAGTTTAGTCTGCCAGTTAAGTAAGCTAGTTAAGTCAGTTATCTAATTTCATCAGTTGTTTAAGACAGCTAGCTAGGTGGTTAACTAACAGTTAAGTTAGCAGGTTGAGTCAGGTAGTTAACTATTTAAGTAATGTATTAAGTCAGCTGATTGAGTCAGCTAGCTAGCAAGTTAGAAAACGGGTTGATTCAGATGGTTGAGTAGACTAGGTAGCTAGTTAGCTCATGAGTTAAGTCAGCTGGATGAGTCAGCTAGCTACCTAGCTAGCTAAAGATTTAAGTCAACAGGTTGTGTCAGCTATCTAGCTCATTAACTAACAAGTTAAGTAATATAATTAAATCACGGAGCTAGCACGTTAGATAATGAGTAAGCTAACTAGTTAGCTAGCTGGTAAAGTCAGCTAGCTAGCTGGCAGCTAACTATTTAAGTCAGTTGGTTAGCTACGCAGCTACCTAGTTAGCTAATTATTTAAGTCAACTGGCTTGTTAGTTATCTAGCTAGTTAAGTCAGCTAATTAAGTCAGCTGTCTATCCAGCTGGCTAGCTAGGTAGCGTGCTAGTTATGTCAGTTGGCTAACCAGATGGCTAGCTGGTTAATTCAACTAGTTAAGAGAGCTGGCAAGCCAACCTACATGGTAGGTAGCTAGCTAGTTAAGTCAGCTAGATAGCTACCTGGCTAGCTACTGATGTCAGTGTCTTAAGTCAGTTGGCTATCCAACTGTCTAGCTGGTTAAGTCAGCTAGTTTAGTCAGTTGTCTAGCCAGCTGGCTACTTAGGTAACTAGCTAGATAAGTCAGCTTGCTAGCCAGTAGGCTAGCAGTTCAAGTCAGTTAGTTTTCAGCTGGTTAGCTTTCTGGGTAGGTAGGTAGCTAACTAGTTAAATGAGCTGGCTACCCAACTTGCTAGCTTAAGTCATCTAGTAAGTCAGCTGGCTAGCCAGCTGACTGTATAGGGAGTCAGCTAGTAAAATCAGCTGGCTAGGCAGCAGACTAGCTGTTTAAGTCAGCTACTTAACTCAGCTGGCAACCAGCTGGCTAGGTAGATAAGACAGCTCATTAAGTCTGTTGGCTATCCTACTGGTTAGCTAGTTAAAAAGCTAGTCAAGTCAGATGGCTATCCCTCGGGCTAGCTGCTTATTTCAGCTAGTTAAATTAGCTGGCTAGCTAGGAAGCTAGCTATATAAGTCAGTTAGCTATGTCAACTAGCCAGCTAGTTAATTCAGCTAGTTAAGTAAGCTGGCAAGCTAGATAGCTAGCTAGGTAGCTAGCTAGTTGAGTCAACAAGTTAAGCCATCTGGCTAGCTAGGTAGCTAGCTGCTTAATTCAGCTAGTTAAGTCAGCTTGCTTGCTAGTTAAGTCAGCAAGTTACTCAGCTGTTTAGCCAGCTGTCTAGACGTGTAGCTAGCTAATAAGTGAGCTGGGAGGCAGTTAGCTAGCTAGTTGAGTAACCTTGTTAAGTCAGCTCACTAACAAGCTCGATAGCTAGGTAGTTAGGTAGTTAAGTCAGCTGGCAAGACAGCAGGCTACATAGGTAGCTAGGTAGTTAAGTCAGCTGCCTTTCCAGCTGACTAGCTAGGTAGAAAAATCAGCCTGCTAGACATCTGGATACCTGATTAAGTCAACTAGTTAAGTCATATGGTTAGCCAGCTACCTAGTAGGGTACCAAGCTAGTTAAATCAGCTGACTAGCCAGTTGGCTATCTTGTTAAATCACATAGTTAAGTCAACTCGATGGCCTGCATGTTAGCTAGGTAGTTAGGTATAAAAGATTTGGCAAGCCAGAGGGCTATGTAAGTATGTAGCTAGTTAAGTGTGCAGGCTAGCCATCAGGCTATCTAGATATATCAGCTAGCTAAATCAGCTGGCTATCACTCTGTCTAGCTAGGTAGGTAGCTAGTTAAGTCTGCTGGGTAGCCAGCTGGCTACTTTGTTAAGTCAGCTGTTAAGTTTGCTGGCTGGGCTGCTGGATAGTTAGGTAGCTAGGAAATTAAGTCATCTGGCTAACCAGCTGGCCAGCTAGTAAATTCAGCTGGTTTAGCCAGCTGGCTAACCAGCTGTCTAGCTAGTTCAGTCAGCTGACTAGCTAGTGATGTCAGCAAGTTAAGTCAGCTGACTAGCCAACTGGTTAGCTGGTTAAGTCAGCTAGTTTAGTCAGCTGTCTAACCAGCTGGCTAGGTAGGTAGCTATCTAGATAAATCAGCTTGCTAGCCAGCAGAATAGTTGTTCAAGTCACTTAGTTAACTCAGCTGGCTAGTCTGCTGGCTTTGTTGATAGCTAGCAAGTTAAGTGAGGTGGCTAGCCAGCTTGCTAGCTTGTCAGCTAGGTAAGTAACTGGCTAGCCAGCTGGCTAGATAGGTAGCCAGCTAGTTAAGTCAGCTAGTAAAGTCTGCTGGCAACCAGCTGGATAGCAATTTGTCAGCTAGTTAAGTCACCTGGCAACCGGCAGGCTAGCTAGTTAAGTCAGCACATTAAGTCATTTGGCTCTCCAGCTGGTTAGCTAGTTAAAGACATAGTTAATTCAGATGGCTAGACACTTGTCTAGCTAGTTATTTTTTGTAGTTAAGTCAGTTGGTCAGCTAGGAAGCTAGTTATATAAGTAAGCTAGTTATGGCACCTAGGTAGGTATTTAAGTCAGCTATGTTGTTCAGCTGGCTACCTAGATAGGTAGGTAGCTAGCTAGTCAATTCAGCTGGCCAGCCAGCTGGCTAGCTAGTTAAGTCAGCTAGTAGAGTCAACTGGCTACCTAGTTAAGTCAGTTAGTAAATCAGCTGGCAAACCAGCTG
>NW_007152375.1:0-791 GCF_000164805.1 Carlito syrichta | reverse complement strand
AAGGCAATACAACAATTCGAACATCATAAAATCCTAATAATCAGTAACTTCTAAAACTTATGCATACGCAAAAACTAATGACTGACAAATACTAATACCTTTCTATTCTGTGCTAATTCTACCTACACTATGGAAACTCTTAATTATAGTTCAAACCAGTTCCTATAGAATGTAGCCCAGTTGAAAGATCATGCTGGGCCATTTCTAGGAACAATTGATTACAATCTCTTAACAAAATGGCTATTCTAAAATCCTATGTATCCATCTTAATTTTATAAAATTTTCTAATTCCTAATGCTAATATATAATGCTGATCATCAGCAATAAAGCTTCTAAAATAAAACCCAAATACATACTGTAATTGTACTAAAGCCAAAACTGAAATTAGTAGAAAATGGGAACAATGAAACTTCTAAGGCTAGCTTTGTTTTATAGAACCTCAACGTATCATGTTTGATCATGCTTGAACTAACATAATTCCCTGACATTGAGTAAACTATTCTATAATACTTTCTATGAATAAAATAAATTCAGTTACTATTATAAGTAGAAAAAACGTACACTAATTGTAACTAAAGAACCGGTTTAAAAGAATGCAGCCCAGCCCAAGTGGATGCTGGGATCTTAGGAATGTGGCCCAGTCCAAAGTTCATAATGGGCCATTTCTGGTACATCTAAATAATCATCTATACCATCTAAAGCTGGAAACAGCTCTCTGAATGTATATACTAATTCTACAATATACTTTAAAATCTTATAAAGAAGCTTGTATCATGTATAAGTCTCCCAAT
>NW_007152374.1:0-784 GCF_000164805.1 Carlito syrichta | reverse complement strand
AATACATACTGTAATTGTACTAAAGCCAAAACAGAAATTAGTAGAAAATGGGAACAATGAAACTTCTAAGGCTAGCTTTGTTTTATAGAACCTCAACGTATCATGTTTGATCATGCTTGAACTAACATAATTCCCTGACATAGAGTAAACTATTCTATAATACTTTCTATGAATAAAATAAATTCAGTTACTATTATAAGTAAAAAAAACGTACACTAATTGTAACTAAAGAACTGGTTTAAAAGAATGCAGCCCAGCCCAAAGTGGATGCTGGGATCTTAGGAATGTGGCCCAGTCCAAAGTTCATAATGGGCCATTTCTGGTACATCTAGATAATCATCTATACCATCTGAAGCTGGAAACAGCTCTCTGAATGTATATACTAATTCTACAAATACACTTTAAAAACTTATAAAGAAGCTTGTATCATATATAAGTCTCCCAAATGTGACTTGAGTTTGAACTGTGTAAAGTTTAGAGCCAAAACCTCAGTCTGTGAGAAACGTGAACAGTGGATCCCTAGAGGCAAACATGCCTGTCATATTCTCAGAACTTCATGCTTATGTCATCCATCCCCTGCTAGTGGGTCATGCCAAACAACAAAGAAAGGAGGAGGGAATGGCCCTTCAGCTCCTGAAAACAACCAAGTGCTCTCAGGGTCCCTAACACAACTGGATCCCTAACGCTCAGCAGGCCTCCACGGCCAGCTCCCAACATCACCCCATTGTTAGTTTTTTATCATGAACGCATGGAACTCGGTGTTGAGTGAGAAATTCTTTTCTTC
>NW_007152373.1:0-740 GCF_000164805.1 Carlito syrichta | reverse complement strand
CTCTAAAGCCAGTCTCCCTTTGAACACACCATGCAGATTTGAGAATCTGTGTGTGAGTGTGATGATTTGGAGACAGGGTCTCACCTCTGGCCCAGGCAGAGACTCAGGGACAAGACTGTCATTCACCACCAGCCTCAAAATCACAGGCTGTGGTGTTCCTCCCACCTCAGCCTCTGAAGTGGCCAGGACGATGTGCACCTTGACCCCAGACCACCTGTTTGGATGGGTGCAGAGATGGGGTCTCCCTGCATGTACCAGGCTGGACTTGGGCTTCTGGACTCCAGCCATCCTCCGGCCTTGGCCTCCCAGAATGCTGGGATTTCAGTCGTGGTGTGCCACACCAGGTCTCCTGGTTCGTTTTCTTTTTTTTTGAGTTGGAGTCTCACTCTGTCACCCAGATTGGAGTGTGGTGGCCGGGAGCGGCTGGGCTTGACCTGCTGGACTTCGATGATCCTTTTGCCTCAGCCTTCCAAGTAGCCAGAATTACAGGCATGTGCTACCACACCTGACGAATTTTTTGATTTATTGTAGAGATGAGGTCTCCCCAAGTTGTCCAGGAGGGTCTCAAAACTGCGGTTTAGGGCAATCCACTCACCTCAGCCTCCCAAAGTGTAGGATTACAGGCTGAGCCACGGAGCCCCATTTTTAGTTCGTTTTTGATGAAGGATCAAGGCCAGGCATCAGGACTCAGCCTCATCATCCCAGTGCTTGGGAGTGTGAGGCCAACTGCCAGCAAAAGC
>NW_007152372.1:0-4512 GCF_000164805.1 Carlito syrichta | reverse complement strand
CTATTCTCCTTTAGCAATAGACAGTGCAGTTTCCTGTATATGAGGACTGCCATTATCCAGTTTCCTACTCCCAAAATCTGAATGTTGCTTACCTCTTAGCAAGATGCTCTGTTGGCTTTTGGGATGGAGGACTCTTTTAAGCAAGATTCCTTATTCTTGCGTAGCAACAGGTCGTGTAGTGTTCTGTATATGAGGACTCCCATTACTGAAATTCATGCTTCATTCTCAACAAGACGCAAAGATATTTCATGGTGACTTAGAATTCCAGTTGCATGGATATGAAGAGAAAGACTCCCATAAAGTTCCTTAGGAATTGGAACCCAAGATTCCTGGTCCCTTTTCAAAAGACACACTAAAAATGTGGCGAAACAGATGCCCAGAATGCTGTTTAAACATTATCAAGAGACCTTGTAGATTTAGGCGATTGAGAACTCCAAGCACCAGATTCCCTTTCCGTTCTCAGCAAGATGCCCTGATTTTCCCTGTCCATGTGGATTCCAAAAGACTGTATACAAAATGTAGATACCCAGATGTTTCCAGGGACGTGGATTCCTTGAATCCTGTTTAAATTTTAATAATTCGTACTAAATATTTGCCAACTGCAAAACCCTCAGCCCCTCTCCAAATAAAGTACAAATGGAAATTTAAGGATTACCAAGTTCATCTTAAGAACAAACTTACATCCAAATTCGGCAAATTGATACTTTTTTTCCGGGAATCTGGCCTTCATTGTCACAAGGAACCTAAGGTTTGTACTACCAGATACCAGATTAAAACTCGCAAGAGGCCCAGAATGTTGCTGGAGTCCTGAAATGACTGATTCATATACCCATAAGCCAAATATCTCTTAAACATGAGATGAGCTCGAAGTCTTGATTCTTGTTTATACCGCAGCAAGACATCCTGAGAATTTTTTGAATTGCGGACTAGTGTATCACAGATTCCTTTTTCATCCTTAGTGAGGGGCCGTGTAATGTCCTGTATATGAGGACTCCTTTTCCCCACAATCCTGTTTAGAAACCCTGATTCTTGTTTTGCCATTAGCAAGTTGTCGTGTAGGTAATCTGACGCAGGAACCGTTTAAAACAGGTTTCTTATTTTTCCTTAATTAGAGATCGTGCAGATTCTGCATATGAGGACTGCTGTTACCTTTGTTCCAGCTTCTGAACCCTGATTATTGTTTAACCAACACCAGATGGCCTGTTGATTTTCCTGACTGAGGTATGCTATAACCTCGATTCTTTTTCTTCCTTGGCAAGTGGCTGTGTATTTCCTGTATAATAGGATGCACATTAAATAAATCCTGCTTCAAAACTCTGATTTCTTTTTAACACTTTCCAAGATGCTCTGAAAGCTTTTGGGATTGAGGAAACGAGTAACCCAGGTTCCTTATTCTTTCGTATCAAAAGGTCATGTTGTTGCCTGTAAATAAGGACTCCATTTCCCAGATTCATGCTCAAAAACACCATGATTTGACTTTAGCCCATAGGAAGAGGACCTTAAGCTTTTTTGGGATTGAGGACCCAAGTAACTCAGATTCCTTATTCTTACTTAGCAATAGGCAGTGAAGTTTCCTGTATGTGAGAACTTCCATTACCCAGATTCCTGCTTCAAAAACCTGATTGGTGGTTACCTCTTAGGAAGATAGCCTGTAATTTTGGGATTGAGGACTCATATAACGAAGATTCCTTATACTTCCTTTGCAATATGACGTGTAGTTTCCTGTATATGATGACCTCAATTACCCAGCTTCCTGCTTCACTCTGCAGGATGCCGAGACATTTCCTGGTGACCGAGAATTCCAGATTTTTGGATATCAAGAGAAACACGTCCAAAATGTTCTTTGGGAACTGGAATCCAAGATTCCTGGTTCCCCTTCACAAGAACTCCCCAAAATGTGGAATATTCGAAACCCAAATCCCAATTCCTAACTACCCACCCACCAGAATTTTCTGTACTTAGAGGTCACCTGAATCAAAGAATTGTGTACCAGTATACCTTTTGATTCTGGGGAATATGATTTTGGTCGTAGATGGTCACAGGAAACAAAAGGATTTCTAGGGACAAATCCTTGATTACAACAAACAAGAGGATCAGAAAGATCCTGAGGGTGTATAATGACAGATTTTGCATATCCACGGAGCAAGTAACTCTGAAAATGTTGGGACCCAGAAGCCCAGATTGCTGATTAAACCTTATCAAGAGGCCCTGTAGATTCCGGTAAATGAGAACCCCTAGAACCGGATTTCCTTTTTATTCTCAGTAAGATGCCCTGATTTTTCCTGTCAATTTGGAATCCTAATTCAGTATATCAATAGACAGATGCCCAGAAGTTTCCTAGGTATGTGATTTCCATGATTCCTGGTTACCATTAAAAGTACATAGTAACCATTAGGCAAGTGCAAAACCCTTGTCCCTTCTCAAAATAAAAAGAGACACAGAAGGGAAAGGACTACCAGGTTCATCTTAAGAGCAGAGTTACATCCAAATATGGCAAGAAGATTCTTTTTGTCCTGTAATCTGGCTTTAGTTGTTCTGAGGAACCTAACGGACTTGGAGTTACCAATACCCATTTACAACTTTTAAGAGGACCAGAATGTTGCGGGAGTCCTGAAATGACCGATTCATAATATCTGCATGCTAAATTCCTTATTCTCATTTAGCAATAGACAGTGCAGTTTCCGGTATATGAGGACTCCCACTAACCACCTGAATGGTGGTTATCTCTTAGCAAGACGATCTGTAGGTTTTTGGGATGGAGGCCTCGTGTAACCAAGATGCCTTATTCTTCCGTAGCAACAGGTCGTGTAGTGTTCTGTATATGAGGACTCCTATTACTGAAATTCCTGCTTCATTCTCAGCAAGACGCCAAGATACTTCCTGGTGACCTAGAATTCCAGTTGCTTGGATAGCAAGAGAAAGACTCCCATAATGTTCTTGAGGATTTGGAACCCAAGATTTCTGGTCCCTTTTCAAAAGACACACTAAAAATGTGGCGACATAGAAGCCCAGATTGCTGATTAAACGGTATCAAGAGACTTTGTAGATTTAGGCGAAAGAGAACTCCAAGAACCAGATTCCCTTTCAGTTCTCAGCAAGATGCCCTGAATTTCCCTGTCCATGTGGATTCCAGAACACTGTGTACAAAAATGCAGGTGCCCAGATGTTTCCTAGGGACGTGGAATCCATGGATCCTGGTTACATTTTAATAATACGTACTAAATATTTGGCAACTCAAAACCCTCGGCCCCTCTACAAATAAACTACAAACGGAAATTTAAGGATTACCAAGGTCATCTTAACACAAGAGTTACATCCAAATACGACAATATGAGACTTTTTTCTGAGAATCTCGCCTTAATTGTCCCGAAGAACTTAAGGGATTTGTACTACCAGATACCCGATTACCACTCTCAAGAGGACTAGAATGTTGCTGGAGTCCTGAAATGACTGATACATAATACACACAAGCCAAAAATCTCTGAAACATGAGATAGGCTCGAAGACTTGATTCTTGTTTATACCGCAGCAAGACACCCTGAGAATTTTTCAGATTGTGGACTACTGTATCACATATTCCTTATTCTTCCTTAGCGATGGGCCATGTAATGTCCTGTATATGAGGACTCCCTTTCCCCAGAATCCTGTTTGGAAACCCTGATTCTTGTTTTGCCATTTGCAATATGTCATGTAGATATTGTGACAGAGGAACCGTGTAAAAGAGGTTTCTTAGATCTCCTTAGCAAGAGATCATATAGATTCTGCATATGAGGACTGCTATTACCTATATTCCAGCTTCTAAACCCTGATTCTTGTTTAGCCCACAGTAGACGACCTGTTGATTTTAAGGACTGACGACTACTATAACCCTGATTCTTTTTCTTCCCTGGCAAGGGGCTGAGTATTTTCCTTTATATTAGGAATCTCATTAGATACATCCTGCATCGAAACTCTGATTCCTTTTAGAACTTTCCAAGATGCTCTGTAGATTTTTGGTATTGAGGACTCGTGTAACACAGATTCCTTATTCTTTCTTATCAAAAGGTCATGTAACTGCCAGTATATAAGGACTCCATTTTCCAGATTAATGCTCAAAACCACCATGATTCGTGTTTAGCCCATAGCAAGATGACCTTAAGCTTCTTTCTGATTGAGGACCCGAGTAGTGTAGATTCCGTATTCTTACTTAGCAATAGGCAGTGAAGTTTCCAGTATGTGAGGACTCCCATTACCCAGATTCCTACTACAAAAATCTGATTCATGGTTACCACTTAGGAAGATGGCCTGTAGTTTTGGGACTGAGGACTCATAAAAAGAAGATTCCTTATATTTCCTTACCAATATGACGTATAGTTTTCTGTATATGTTGACCTCCATTACCCAGCTTGCTGCTTCACTCTGCAGGATACCAAGACAATTCTTGTAGACAGAGAATTCCAGTTTTTTGGATATCAAGAGAAAGACGTCCATAATGATCTTTGGGAACTGGAATCCAAGATTCCTGGTTCCCCG
>NW_007152371.1:0-905 GCF_000164805.1 Carlito syrichta | reverse complement strand
ATTTTTTCTCATGTGTTGCAATTTTCTGTTGATTTTATGAAACTGACTACATCCTGTTTGAAAGTAGAAGTTTCTTTTATGTTTTTAAATTAAAGCATAATGTAGTGACATAGGCTATGGAATTACATTACAAAACGTTAAGGTCTATATCAATAAATAAATGTACATGGCAATAATTGCACAAATGTAGAAAATGAAGTCATGAAATAACTGAAGAAATCATGATCAGATAACCTTGAAATTGATAATAATGAATATGATTTTCAAATTTAGTAATAAATGTATAGAAATACAGGAGCTGTAAATATATTCCATTTAAAATAATTACCTAATATTCATTTTGATACAATTTTTTGCACAATTATGCTATCTCCCTATCTTGACTATTGTGAATAATGCTGCAATAAACATGGGTGTATAGATATATACTAATTTCTTTTTCTATGGTTATATACTCAACAGAGGTATATCTGGGTCATATGGGACTTCTATTTTGATTAATTTGAAGTCCCTTTATACTGTTTTTGATGATGGTTATGCTCATTTACATAGTAACAGCAATGTATATAGGTTATCTTTTTTCCCACATCATCAACACTTATTTTTATCAATTTTTGATAATAAACATAACAGGTGTAAAGTTATATTTGACTGTGACATGATTTCTGCTTCCCTGATAGTAATGTGGAACACTTTTTATATACCTGTTTGTCAATTTTATATTCCCTTAATTGTGCTCTTTGGCTTGTCCTTCCTTCTCATTATAATGAAGAACACAGCAGTTCTGTAAGCAAACTCTGAGCAAGGCCCCTTAAACTCTGAACCTGAATATCACTGGCACTGGATAAGCTTGGGGAAGTGATGCAATTTATGACCATGAAGGAGAGAAAAACAGAGTGAGAAGG
>NW_007152370.1:0-742 GCF_000164805.1 Carlito syrichta | reverse complement strand
CGGTTCTGCGGTCCCCCCAGAGTGCGCAGGTTGATAGGCATGTCAGTGTTTAGCGTCGCCGATGGACTGTGCGACTTTTCGCCATGTAGTGCGATTCAATTCTTGTAAAATTATTGTATATTGTGTGTATTGTTTGTTATTACACTTATGGGGAACTGCAGCTCCAAGGAAAGGAGAGCCTATATTTGTATTATATGTAAAGCTTTGAAACATAAAGGGGTAAAGGTAAGTAGAGATAAAGTAAATTCTTTTCTAGATTTTGTTCAGAAAGTTAATCCGTGGTTCCCAGATCAGGGTACTTTAGAATTAGAAACATGGGATGAGGTAGGCAAAAATATGAAAAAATGGTATACTAATCATGGTGGAATACAGATGCCACAAGATTCTTATTACCTATGGAATATTTTGCGGGAAGCGTTAGTTTTCAATCCTAATTATGGTTCTTTCCCTAGTGACTGAGACTCTGAGGAGGATGAGGCAGCTAAAGAAAATGATTCTGGAGACCAGTTATCTCCTGGTGACGATGCAGAATTGAATGAAGAAGCAGCTAAGTATAAGAATCCAGATTGGCCAGATTTTTCTTTCCCTGTGGCTTCTAAATATGTCTCTGCTACCTTCTAGTGGCCAAAGGGTAGAACTACCTAAAAATATTTACCGGGAATTCAAGGGACTATACAAAAGGCTTTAGAATCAGAAGACTCTCTTCATTGTTTTCCTGCTGACATAGAATTTGAATCCCCTA
>NW_007152369.1:0-2052 GCF_000164805.1 Carlito syrichta | reverse complement strand
CAGGACAAGAGCAAGGACCTTCCCAGCTACTACTACCTCTTCCAGGAGGACCAGGCAGAGGATGAGGAGCTGTCTCCTGTTCAGCTAGTCCCCACAACATCAAGTGATGAAATGGAAAGAGTGCTGTCATGAGACCAGTCAGAGCAAGGCTCAGTCTCAGCTTAGCCACTTTCTAGCTCTGTGAGCTTGGGCAGTTTATTTAAACCCTTGAACTCCAACAGGGATGAGAATAAGTCAGACTATTAAAAGGCTCAAATGAGCAAATTACTTGAAAGTTCTACAAAAACATATTTTAAAGTCATCTCCCAATGGAATTTTTTTCATTTTTTTGCAGTTAGTTTTAAAGTATCTGAGACTTAGAAAATTTTATAATAAAAGTAAAATATGAGGACTTTTAAAAAGCTTTTGATAGTCCGTGTGTGTATGTTTGTGTGTGTGTCTCACACTGTTGTAATTATGTTATTTGTGTAATTTTACACTCTGCTTTTTTCACTTTCAATGACCTCATACACATTTGTCCATGTGACTACAAAGTCTTAAAAACCATCCATTTTAATGACTGTCTCACTGTCCATCAAGTTGTCATACTGTCATTTACTTTACTATTCCTCTTTGCAGATGTTTCCTGCTTCTAAGTGGCTTTTAGATGGTCACTTTGAAGGTGGCACATTGAAGAGTGAGCAACAAATATGTTTCATCATTTAGCTCCCCACCACACACACACACACACAAAACTACCAGGGAAGAATCCTAAACAATAACAAAGACTTTCAATCTAAGGGAGGAGGAGGGTGAGATAAGGAGGTCAGGACCTACCTTCCTTCTAAATGCAGACATGTGGTACCCCAAAGTGCTAAGCCCACCTCAGATGCTTATGTGGGGTGAGGGGTTGAGAGGGCAGGTATTGCCTGTTCTTTTCTGTCTCCTGCACCTCTCCCCAACCACCTCTTAGTGATATCAAAATGATATGGACCTAGAGCAGTGTCTTTAAAAAAAGTAAGTCAGTTCTTGTTTATCTGCCAAAAATTCACTCAAGCAGTATTGCTGAGTGGTTAAGACCATGGACTCTGAAATCTGACAGAATCCTGACTCTTGAACTTAGGAGCCCAAGATATTGGGCAGGCTGCTTCACCTCTCTGTGTCTTATTGCCTCATTTGCAAAATAGGGAAAATAATGAGACTTACCTCTGAGGTCTTCTAAGAAACACCTGTGAAGAATAAAGGGGTTGAGAGTTGGATGAATGGGAGGTGAATGGGGCCTTCAGACTGCAATGCTGGTTAGAAACCTGTGGAAGGAGAGCAGAAGGAAGCCAGGATTGAGTGAGAGAACCCTGGAAGGGTCTCAGCTCAGCTGGACCAATGCAAAGGCCCCAGGCAAAGACTGTCTGAGTTGAACAGGAATGGTGCAAGCCACCCCACTATGTTCAGTCACTGAGCAGCCAGGGAGAGCAGGCAGGTAAAAGCTGTCAGCAGGCTGCCCTTTTCTCAGGGTCTATTAAGAAAATTCGAGCCAAACACCTCCCTGGCTGCCACATGAACGCACTGGGATAAGTAAAGCACTCAGGACCATATGTGGTCTAAAGGAAGTCCATGAAAGTTAAATCTGCGCCCAATGATTTATAACTCATAAAGCTCCTTTACATGTACTACTTCACAATCACCCCCATGCAGCCTGAATTTTATTCCCCTTTGACAGATGAGAAGGCTCTGAGATGTCCTATGATTTTCCCAGTCACACAGTTTGTCAGTGGTGGAGGTGTGACTTGACTCTAAGTCCCTTAAAATTTAGGCCTATTGGTCCTTATCTCAGAATCCTGCAGTAGCAGTTCAGATGTGGATGAAGATAACACAAAACGTTGTCCTCCAAACGCTCAAGTTTTTGTGAGTTAGATATACAAATACCTAATTCTGAGAGATCTAACATGCGGAATTACTTCCCATTCCCAAACACACAAGGTACTTTTTCCTCCTCCTGCCTCCAGTCCCCAACCTTTCTTTGTGCTGGCTTCTCAGCCTGGAGGACACAGTCTACCTGCTGAAATCCACTCATCT
>NW_007152368.1:0-906 GCF_000164805.1 Carlito syrichta | reverse complement strand
AATCCAAAATAATTGAGAGCAGGGGATTGAACAGATATCTATTTTGGTGTTTTTGTTTTGTTTTGTTTGTTTTTTAGTTGGAGTCTTACTCTGTGTCCGGTTAGAGCACAGTGGCACACTCATGCCAATCCAACATCAACCTGCTGGGCTCTGGTGATCCTTCTGCCTCACCCTTCCAAGTAGCAGGAACTACAGGTACATGTTACCATGCCCAGCTAATTTTTGATTTAGTGTAGAGACAAGTTCTCACAAAGTGGCCCGGGCTGGTCTCAAATCCACAGGTTCAAGCAATTCACTCACCTTGGCCTCCTTAAGTGCTGGGATGACAGGCTGAGCCACCGTTGAACAGATATTTGTACACTTATGTTCATAGCAACATCATTCACAATAGCCAAAAGGTAGAACCAACGTGTTCATCTGTCCATCTACTCATACAATGATTTGTGGTCTACTTATACAATGAAATATTTCTCAGTCACAAAAAGGAAGGGAAATAAGGCAGACACGGAAGGGGAAATCTTGGAAGAGTCCACTTTTAGAAGGTAACTAGAAGAGCCAAGTTCATAGAGACAGAAGGTGGAATGGTGGTTACCAGGGACCAGAGATGGGAAGTGGGGGAACTACTGTATAATAGCTTGTTGTTTATGAGGATGATCCACAGAGATTGTATTGGGGCTGGAGAAAACTTTGGGATATAGATAGAGGTGGTAGTTACACAACGTAGTGAAAGTGTTTAATACCACCAAGATATACAGTAACGACTGGCCAGGTGCAGTGGCTCATGCCTATAATCCCAGGACTTTGGGAGGCCGAGGTGAGAGGTTTGCCCAACCTGCAGGTTCCAGATGAGCCTGGGCAAATTGGTGAGACCTCACCTTTACAATAAATAAAATAATAATAATAATA
>NW_007152367.1:0-798 GCF_000164805.1 Carlito syrichta | reverse complement strand
CCAAGTAGCAGGAACTACAGGTACACGTTACCATGCCCAGCTAATTTTTGATTTAGTGTAGAGACAAGTTCTCACAAAGTGGCCCGGGCTGGTCTCAAATCCACAGGTTCAAGCAATTCACTCACCTTGGCCTCCTTAAGTGCTGGGATGACAGGCTGAGCCACCGTTGAACAGATATTTGTACACTTATGTTCATAGCAACGTCATTCACAATAGCCAAAAGGTAGAACCAACGTGTTCATCTGTCCATCTACTCATACAATGATTTGTGGTCTACTTATACAATGAAATACTTCTCAGTCACAAAAAGGAAGGGAAATAAGGCAGACACGGAAGGGGAAATCTTGGAAGAGTTCACTTTTAGAAGGTAACTAGAAGAGCCAAGTTCATAGAGACAGAAGGTGGAATGGTGGTTACCAGGGACCAGAGATGGGAAGTGGGGGAACTACTGTATAATAGCTTGTTGTTTATGAGGATGATCCACAGAGATTGTATTGGGGCTGGAGAAAACTTTGGGATATAGATAGAGGTGGTAGTTACACAACGTAGTGAAAGTGTTTAATACCACCAAGATATACAGTAACGACTGGCCAGGTGCAGTGGCTCATGCCTATAATCCCAGGACTTTGGGAGGCCGAGGTGAGAGGTTTGCCTAGCCCGCGGGTTCCAGATGAGCCTGGGCAAATTGGTGAGACCTCACCTCTACAATAAATAAAATAATAATAATAATAATATTAGCCGGGCATGGTGGTACATGCCTGTGGTCCCAAGTACTTGGAAGGCTGAGGCAGAAGGATC
>NW_007152366.1:0-571 GCF_000164805.1 Carlito syrichta | reverse complement strand
GTGGTTACCAGGGACCAGAGATGGGAAGTGGAGGAACTACTGTATAATAGCTTATTGTTTATGAGGATGATCCACAGAGATTGTATTGGGGCTGAAGAAAACTTTGGGATATAGATAGGCGTGGTAGTTACACAACGTAGTGAAAGTGTTTAATACCACCAAGATATACAGTAATGACTGGCCGGGTGCAGTGGCTCATGCCTATAATCCCAGGACTTTGGGAGGCCGAGGTGAGAGGTTTGCCTAGCCCGCGGGTTCCAGATGAGCCTGGGCAACTTGGTGAGACCTCACTTTTACAATAAATAAAATAATAATAATAATATTAGCCGGGCATGGTGGTACATGCCTGTGGTTCCAACTACTTGGAAGGCTGAGGCAGAAGGATCTCCTGAACCTAGCAGGTTGAAGCTGTGGTGGCCATGAGCATGGCACTGTACTCCAACCCGGGTGACACAGTGAGACTCCCACTGAAAAAATAAACACATAAGCTGGGCTCGGTGGCTCAGCCTGTAATCCCGCGCCTTTGGGAGACTGAAGTGAGTGGATTGCCTGAGCCCGCGGTTCAAGACCC
>NW_007152365.1:0-673 GCF_000164805.1 Carlito syrichta | reverse complement strand
TGTATAATAGCTTATTGTTTATGAGTATGATCCGCAGAGATTGTATTGGGGCTGACGAAAACCATGGGATATAGATAGGGATGGTAGTTACACGATTTAGTGAAAGTGTTTAATACCACCAAGATATACAGTAACGACTGGCCGGGTGCAGAGGTTCATGCCTGTAATCCCAGGACTTTGCGAGGCCGAGGTGAGAGGTTTGCCTAGCCCGCGGGTTCCAGATGAGCCTGGGCAACTTGGTGAGACCTCACCTTTACAATAAATAAAATAATAATAATAATATTAGCCGGGCATGGTGGTGCATGCCTGTGGTTCCAACTACTTGGAAGGCTGAGGCAGAAGGATCTCCTGAACCTAGCAGGTTGAAGCTGTGGTGGCCATGAGCATGGCACTGTACTCCAACCCGGGTGACACAGTGAGACTCCCACTCAAAAAATAAACACATAAGCTGGGCTCGGTGGCTCAGCCTGTAATCCCGCGCCTTTGGGAGGCTGAAGTGAGTGGATTGCCTGAGCCCGCGGGTTCAAGACGCACCTGGGCAACTTGGTGAGACCTCATCTCTACAGTAAATCAAAATGAGCTGGGCGTGTAGGGCACGCCTGTAGTTCCAGCTACTTGGAAGGCTAAAGTGGCCAGGAGCCCAGCAGGTCGAGGCTGCGGTGGCTGGGAGCGG
>NW_007152364.1:0-859 GCF_000164805.1 Carlito syrichta | reverse complement strand
CTTTCAGTTGTTCTGTTCATGTGCGACATGTGTAAAGTGCATGAAACCCCACCCTTTAGACTCCTAGCCCTCCCTGCCCTCCATGACATGTCATGTGACTCGTGTGCCTTTCACCCAGTCAATCGCTCCTGATTGGCCCTCTCTGTGCCTAAGTTCTTGAATAAAGCCTGCGTCACACCCATGGCATCTGGGTCATTTCCTCGGCCTCTCGAACCCAGTGCCTTCCCTTGCAGGGTCTTTGGGGGTCCAGCAGGATACCATCAGCCCAAAGGTGTGTAGTGTCCAGCTGCCTGGCCCAAGTGTGCAGCCACAGAGCTGGCCTAAAGCCTGATATCCTCAGAAAGAGGCCAACAAAGAACAGGTGGTGACAGGATGGGCTTCAGGAAGGGCAGGAATGTCTACAGCCAGGACCAGAGGTGATGGCAATGCCAACCAATCAGGGTGTTAAGCTGACAAGCATTCCCTAGGGCCAATGTGATGGGACCTCCTGGGGACCACGAGATGCAGAGAGGAGCCAGACTGCTCCCCCCCCACGGATATGTGGGCCTGGTGAAGAGGCAGGTCAGACACATCAAAGCCAGAAGGGCAAAGGTGCATGTCAGCCAGGCCCCTGCCCAGGTGATGGGCACAACACTCACCAGGGGTGGCAGGGAAAACCTGGACAGGAGTGGCTGAACCCGGTGCTCTCAAGGGCACACCAGAGACCACAGAGGTCCCCATTCACTCCAAAAAGCCTCCTCCCCACAGGGAAGGGATGCAGTGTGGATTTTCAGGACAGTCGAGGCCCAGAGGCTCATACCCACCTCCCAAGCTGGTCATGACAATTCTGAGCTCAGTACACTCCGGGTCAGCCCAAGGC
>NW_007152363.1:0-823 GCF_000164805.1 Carlito syrichta | reverse complement strand
CAGGTTATATTTTTGAAAAAAGGCAAGCCGTGCCTGATGGCTCAGCCTTTCATGCCAGCTCTTTGGGAGGCTGAGGTGAGTGGATTGCCTGAGCCCACAAGTTCAAGACCCGCACGGACAACTGGGCGAGACCTCATCTCTACCAAAAATCAAAAATAAGCTAGGCATGGTAGCACACGGCTGTAGTTACTGCTACTTGAAAGGCTGAGGCAGAAGATTGCCAGAGCCTATCAGGTGGAGGCTGCGGTGGCCAGGAATATGCCACTGTCCTCCGGCCTGGGCTACAGAGTGAGACTCCAACTAAAAAAAAAAAAGCAGACCAAAATTACTCTTTCATGGCTGCCCCCAGACAAGGATGGGGGTGAGGCCTTTTTTAGCAACTTTCTCCAACCGCCTTTCAGGCTCAATACGTGAGTGTGAGAGCTTCTCAAGGTATGCTCCCAGGACTCCCAAGGGCATAATCCTTCTGGAAGGCTTCAGGGCATTTTTTTTGTGTGTGTGTGACAGAAATCAGAATTTCTGGGGGATGGACCACGAGCCACTCTGTGCCCCTGGACCTACCATTAGTGGGCTAATCCCACCTGGATGTGACTTTCTAACTCTGTCCCATCCTTCTCTGTGCAGTTACTTCCCATCATCGGATAACATCTGGCAACCAAGGGAGGAGCCCTGCGGGTCACTGCTGTCACTGCTACTGCCCACAAGTTGCCAACACACTCCTGGCGGCCCACAGGCTTTTAAGAAATTAACATCAGCTGGGAGTGATGACTCACACTTGTCATTCCAGCACTTTTGGAAACCAAAGCGAGAGAGGATTGCCTGA
>NW_007152362.1:0-769 GCF_000164805.1 Carlito syrichta | reverse complement strand
CAGCTGGCTAGTCAGCTGACTAAACTAGCTAACTACCTAGCTTGCCAGCTGGGAAGCCAGCTGAATTAATTACCTGACTTCCCAATCAGCCAGCTGCCTAGCCAGCAGACTTAACTAGCTTGCTTCCTATCTAGCTAGATGGGTAGCCAGCTGACTTAACAAGTTGACTTCAACAGCTAGCCATCTGGGTAACAGCTGTCTCAACTAGCTGATATAACTAGTTAGACAGGTGGCTAGAGAGTTAACTTTACTAGCTCTCTACAAAGCTAGCTAGCTGGCTAACCAGCAGACTTAACTAACTGACTTAATTATCTAGACTGCTGGCTAGCCAACAGACTTAACTAGCTCACTACCTAGCTAGCCAGCTTCAAGTCAGCTGAATGAACTAACTGACTTAAACAACTGGTCTGCTTGCTAGTCAACTGAATTAACCAGGTTGATATATAGCTAACTAGCTGGCTAGCATGCTGACTTAACTAGTTGATTTAACTTAGTAGCCAGTTGTCTAGCCCACTGATGTAATTAGCCTGCTACCAGCTAGCCAGCTGGCTAGTCAGCTGACTTAACTAGGTGACTTAACTATATAGCCAGTGGGATAGACAGTTGACTTAAATATCTACCTACCTAACAAACCAGCTTTTCTAGACAACTGACTTAACTAGGTGACTTAACTAGCTAGCCAGCTAGCAAGCTGGCTGACTTATTTGCCTAGGTACCTAGCTATTCAAGCTGGATAGCCATCTGACTTAACTAGCAAGCTACCTACATA
>NW_007152361.1:0-839 GCF_000164805.1 Carlito syrichta | reverse complement strand
ATAATAGTCAACCTAACATTATAATATTCTAATAATCAATAATATTCTAATAATCAATGCTCTAATAATCAATTGTTTCCAGGAACAATTGATTATAATCTCTTAACAAAATGGCTATTCTCAAATCCTATGTATCTATCTTAATTTCTATAAAAGTTTCTATGGTAGGTGCCATAATGACTGGATATCCTCTGTGATAGGTGCTGAAGGAAAAACCCTTCTCCAAATGGGTACCCTAGAGACTAGCCTTCCTCTGTGATAGGTGACCCATATTCTAGGATCCTCATTAATATAGGTCACATATAGGGCATCCTCTATTATGGCAGTCCTAATGACTTTGCCTCCTCCATAATAGGTGCTCCATTGGTTGGACCTGCCCTTTGCTTTGTGCCACAGTGACTGGTCCGCTTCTAAAACTTATGCATACCCACACCTAATGACTGACTTAAATCCTAATACCTTTCTATTCTGTGCTAATTTTACCTGTCCTATAAAAAACTCTTAATTATAGCTCAAACCAGTTCCTAGAGAATGTGGCCCAGTCCAAAGATCACGCTGGGCCATTTCCAGGAACAATTGATTACAATCTCTTAACAAAATGGCTATTCTCAAATCCTATGTATCTATTTTAATTTCTATAAAAGTTTCTAATTCCTAATCCTAATATATAAAGCTGATCATCAGCAACAAATCTTCTAAAATAAAATCCAAATACAAACTGTAATTGTACTAAAAGCCAAACTGCAATTAGTAGATAGTGAGAACAAGGAAATTTCTAAAGTTAGCTGTATTCTTATAAAACCTCAAATTATCATGCTTGATCATGCTTGAACTAACAA
>NW_007152360.1:0-705 GCF_000164805.1 Carlito syrichta | reverse complement strand
CCTGTTGAGTTTGTCCAACAGGCCTAGACAGGCTGACTGGTAGAAGGGCTGTGAGGGCTCTCCACAAATGAGGCTGAATGGCTTGCCTGACTCCAATTTAAAATGAAAGTATTAGGGGTACCCATTCATTGCCCTTCTAGCTGTGGCAAGCATAGAGCCGTTAAAAGCCTAGTCACTAATATATAGTCTTTCACCGGGTACAGGATAGTCCACCTTACAGTTATAAGCACAGTCTCTCCATTTCAGGAAGCCAACATCTCGCCGGACGAGTGACCAGTCTTTTTCCGTATCATTGAAGGGGCAATCAGGTACGCTGAGAGGCGATGAAGCTCTAGTTGCATGGCTAGGGGCAGTTCCTCCAGGCATTAACATATCCCGTAACCAACCATCCTTGATATTGTCCTGATAAGGGCTTTCTGTACTCAGAGACTTAAAGATGGACATTAGGCAAGAAAACTGGTAATTATTAAAAGCATAATTATTGTAAAAACAAATAGGGAGGGAGTTGGAATGCCCTTCCTAAGAAAAATTTATGATTAGTAACATGTTTGACTTGAGCATGAAATAAAGCAGGCCCCCCTTTCCCTGTAAAAAAAGCCTTCCATTTTATAAGAAGTTTTATACTTCCTACTGGATTTCAATGTCTAGCCATAGCTGAATAGCCTGAAGAGTCCCAAATATAAATAATTAATAACAAATAAAGTG
>NW_007152359.1:0-818 GCF_000164805.1 Carlito syrichta | reverse complement strand
GACTGGAATACACATCACAGTATCAGGCAAGGCACATGGGCCAACTCACAGAGGAGGACTAGTCACTGGTACACCGAACCCAGATGAAGGTTAGTCACTGAGGCATCCATAAAAAGGAGAGCAAGTCACAGGGAAACACATCACAGAGGCGGGTCAATCATTGCGACAATGAACACAAATGAGGGTCAGTCATAGGGGCATGCATCACAGAGAAGGGCCAATAATTGTGGCCCACATCACAGAACAGAACCAGTCACTGGGGCATCTATTAGGAGGACCTCAGTCTCTGGGGTACAAATCAAAGAGTAAGGCCCATAACTGGGTCAGCCATCATAGAGGAGACAAAATCAATGTGATAGCCATCATAAAGGAGGACCAGTTACTGTGGCAATTTTCACAGAGCAGGACCAGTCACTGGGGCAGTCATTATAAAGAAGGATCAGTCAGTATGACATTTATCGTAGTGGAGAGCCTGCCATTGAACCTTTCATCACAGAGTAGAGCCAGTTACTGAGGCATGCATCACAGAGGGGTCCTATTCACTGGGACACCAATTATGGAGAAGACTCAGTTACTGGAACACCCATTACAGAAGAGGACTAGTCACTGTGGCACCCAATTTTGAGATTGGAAGGTCATTGGGGCATTAATCACAGAGGAGTCCCAGTCAATGAAGCAATAATAAAGGAAAAGACAGAAGCATAGGGACATCAATAACAGAATAGCCAGTCAGTCGGGGCAACCATTTTGAAAGAGCATTCAGAAACTGAGACACCCATCACAGAAGAGGACGAGTCACTGAGGCACATAGTGGGAGG
>NW_007152358.1:0-428 GCF_000164805.1 Carlito syrichta | reverse complement strand
AAATCCTGGGACAATTTTCATAGAGAAAAGTCAGTCACTGGGGCACACATTATGGAGGAGACCCAGAAACTGGGCATCCATCACAGAGGAGAATTAATCACTGGGACACTCATTTTGGAGAAGGTGCCTTTACTAGAACACCCATCACAGACGTGAGCTAGTCACTGGGGCACCCATCACAGAAAAATCCCCATCATTGTGGTCAGCATCACCGAGGAGTCATGGTCACGCTTGTATCCAAAATGGAGTTGTTCCAATCAACTAGACACCCTTCACAAACAAAGACAAATCACCAGGGCATCAATCAGATTTGAAAGCGAGTCATTGGAGAACGAATCCCAGAGAAGAAACAGTCACTCTGTCATACGTTTTGGAGTAGGCTCAGTCACTGAGACATGCATCACAGAGGAGGGCCATTGACAAGAGCA
>NW_007152357.1:0-689 GCF_000164805.1 Carlito syrichta | reverse complement strand
AACCCCTTACAGAGAAATGCTGGCTACTGGGATATCAATCACAGAGGAGGAATTGTAACTATTGCATCCATAACAGAGTAGGCAAAGTCACTGAAGCAACCATTATGGAAGAAGCAAATCACTGTGACAAACTTTACAGAGAAGGACTAGTCATTTGAACAACGATTATGCATGACAGTCATTCATATTATTTTATGCAGTACCAATCACAGTGGAGTCCCGGGTACTGGTGCACTGATAGCAGAGGAGGCACAGTCACTGTGATACCCATTAGGGAGAAAGCTAAGTCACTGGGGTAACCATGAGAGAGAAGAGCCAGTCACTTGGACACTCATCACAGAAAAGCGTGAGCCATAAGGACACCCAACACAGAGTAGGCCAAAGCACTAGGACAATCATTAAGAATAAGAACCAGTCACTGGGGTACTGATCACAAGGATAGCCTGTCATTGAAACACATATCACAGAAGAGAGACAGTCACTGAGATACCTATCATAGAGGAGTGCTCATCCCTGATCCACATATTGTAGAGAAGGAACTGTCACTGGGGCATCCATATTATAGGAGAGTCACTCACTGAGAAAACCATGATGAAGGAGAGCAAGTCACTGGGGCATCCATGACAGTGAATGCCAGTCACTAGGAAACCCATAATAGTGGAGCGCCAGTCACTGGAGCATCTGTCATA
>NW_007152356.1:0-751 GCF_000164805.1 Carlito syrichta | reverse complement strand
AGCTACAATCATCAAAACAGATTGGTATTGGAATAGGAACAGGCATATAGATCAATGGAATAGAATTGAGATCCCAGAAGCAAAACCTCAATTTCTCAACAAACTCAACTTTGACAAAGCCTCCACCACATATCACTGGGGAGAGGAGAACCTATTCAGTAAATGGTGCTGGGAAAACTGACTGACCACATGCAGAATATTGAAACAGGACCCCTATCTATCCCCATACACAAAAATTAACTACAAATGGATCAGATGCCTAAATGTAAAACTTCAAACCATAAGAACCTTAGAAAAAGAGGCACATACCCTCATGGAAATTGGAACTGGCATCCAATTCCTGAACAAAACTCGAAACTCACACGCCATAAGGGATAAGATAGACAAGTGGGACCTCATTAAATTGTCAAGCTTCAGCAAAGCCAAAGAAACCATCAAGAGAGCAGGGAGACAGCCTACAGACTGGGAAAAAGTATTTGCCAATTCCAGGTCTGACAAAGGCTTAACAACTTGAATCTACAAGGAACTCAAACGTGCTGAAAAGAAAATAACAAACAACCCCATTATAAAATGGGCAAAAAATATGAACAGACACTTCACAAAGGAAGACATCCGAGCAGCCAACAGACACATGACGAAATGCTCAACCTCACTAATCATCAGGGAGATGCAAATCAAAACCACACTGAGATGTCACCTAACTCCAGTCAGAATGGCAATTATCAATAACTCAGAAAATAATCGTTGTTGG
>NW_007152355.1:0-796 GCF_000164805.1 Carlito syrichta | reverse complement strand
ATCAGGCACTGAGGCACCCATAACAGAGGAGAACCCATCACTCTTTCTCCCATCACATAGGTGAACCAGTCACTCATGAACACATCACACAGGATGCCTTTTCACTGGGAGACCCATCACAGAGGAAGCACATTCACTGTTGCACACATTACAGATGAGGACTAGTCACTGGGAAACCCACAACAGAGAAGGCAAAGTCACTGAGACACCAATCCAAGAGGAGGGCTAGTCAGTGATGCACATGTCATAAAAGAAGAGTATACACAGAGATACCCATTTGTAGGACGTCCAGTCACCAGAGCACCCAACACAGTGGAAGGTTTATTGCTTAAGCATACATCAGAGGGGAGATCCCTATCACAGAGAAGGTCCAATCACTGTGGCACACATCAGAGAGGAGGCCCAGTTACTGGGACAGCCATCACTGAATAAGGTCAGCCACTGGGGCACTCATCACAGAGATGGACCAACAACTGTGTCACCTATCACAGAGGCAGGACTGTCACTTGGGTACCAATAACAAAAGAAAACCATCCACTCGGAAACCCATCACAGAGGTAAGCCTTACACAAAGGCACTCTTCACAGAGGAGGGCTAGTCATTAGAACACTCATCAGAGAGGACAAGCAGACACTGAGACATCCATAAGAGAGGAGAACCAGTCTAAAGGGCACTCATCACAGTGGAGGGCTAGTCACTTAACACCCATTAGATAGCCAGCAATTGGACATCCATTAGACGAGGGCCAATATATGGGGCACTCATCACAAAGCCGGGCCAGTTACTACAGCATTCA
>NW_007152354.1:0-806 GCF_000164805.1 Carlito syrichta | reverse complement strand
ATCCAAGATGAGGAGCAGTCACTGAGGAACCCATCCAAGACAAGGGCTATTCACTGATCACTCCTTAGGAGGAGGACCAGCTACTAGGGCACTACTTACAAAGGTGGGCCCATAACTGAGGCATCAACCCAAGAGAAGGACCAGTCAATGACACCCATTCCAGAGGAGGTCAATTCCCTGAGACATCTATCCCAAAGAAGGGACAGTTAATGGGGTAACCCATTAGAAAGATGGAAAGCCCTGTGACACTGAATGCAGAAGAAGGTCAGTCACTAAGGCACCCATACAAGAGGATGACAAGTCGCTGGGGCACCTATCACAGAGGAGGGCCAGTCACAAAGACATGCATCATTGATGTGAGCCAATCACTGGAGAACCTACGACAGAATAGGGATAGTCAGGAGGGTACTGGTTATGGAGGAGGATCAGTCATTGGGCACAGTTCACAAAGGAGGCCAATCACTGAACCACTGATGACAGAGAAGGGTCAGTAACTGGGGAAATCTTCACATAGTAGTGCCAGTTAGAGGGAACACTTTGTAGAGAAATGTCAATCACTGGGACACCACAAATTAAGTCTAGTCACTGTGAAACTCATTACAGAGGAAAGCCAGTTAGTGGGAAAACCGTCACTGAGAGAAATCAGTCACCGGGGCACACATCTTAGAAAAAGACCTGTAACTGGGGCAGCAATTATGGAGGAAGTCCATTCACTGAAGCAGTCATCACAAAGGAAAGCCAGTCACACACATCACAGAGGACAGCCCATCATCATGGTACCCATCAGAGGACAGCCCATCATCATG
>NW_007152353.1:4506-5795 GCF_000164805.1 Carlito syrichta | reverse complement strand
AACCCACAACAGAGAAGGCAAAGTCACTGAGACACAATCCAAGAGGAGGGCTAGTCAGTGATGCACATGTCATAAAAGAAGAGTAGACACAGAGATACCCATTTGTAGGACGTCCAGTCACCAGAGCACCCAACACAGAGGAAGGTTTATTGCTTAAGCATACATCAGAGGGGAGATCCCTATCACAGAGAAGGTCCAATCACTGTGGCACACATCAGAGAGGAGGCCCAGTTACTGGGACAGCCATCACTGAATAAGGTCAGCCACTGGGGCACTCATCACAGAGATGGACCAACAACTGTGTCACCTATCACAGAGGCAGGACTGTCACTTGGGTACCAATAACAAAAGAAAACCATCCACTCGGAAACCCATCACAGAGGTAAGCCTTACACAAAGGCACTCTTCACAGAGGAGGGCTAGTCATTAGAACACTCATCAGAGAGGACAAGCAGACACTGAGACATCCATAAGAGAGGAGAACCAGTCTAAAGGGCACTCATCACAGTGGAGGGCTAGTCACTTAACACCCATTAGGATAGCCAGCAATTGGGACATCCATTAAGAAGGAGGGCCAATATATGGGGCACTCATCACAAAGCCGGGCCAGTTACTACAGCATTCAACACAGGAGTCAGTAAGTCACCGGAGCACCTATTCTGACGACGGTCATTCGCTAGGCCACCAATCACAGATGTGTGCTAGTCATGGAGCACCTATTGTGGAGTTACAGAGGAGGCCCAGTCACTTGGTCTCCCATTGCAGAAAAGGACATGTCAGTGTGGCATCCATTATGGAGGAGGGTCAGTTATTGTACACCCTTCACAGAAGAAGGCTAATCATTGGGGAACCTATTAGAGAAGACAGTCAACACATGGAACAACAATCACAGATGAGAGACAGTCACTGGGCTACCCATCACTGACTAGAGATAGTCTCCGGATTGCCATTGCAGCTGACGACCTGTCACTGGAGCACCAAATACATGTTGTCAGTCACTGGTGCTTCAATTTCAGAGAAATGCCAGTCAATGATGCAAAAAACCAAAAAGTGGAAGAGTTACTTAGGCACTCATCACAAAGGAGGGTCAATCACTGAGATAGCCATCACAGAAAGAGCCAGTAACTGGGGCTCCTATCACAGAAAAGGGACAGTCAATAGTGTACAGAAAACAAGGTTGGACTAGTTAATGGGTAACCCATCACAGAGGCTGGAATATCATGAGGACAGCTCTCACAGAGAAGGGCTAGTCACTGTGGAACCCATAACAAATGAGGATCAGTCATTGA
>NW_007152353.1:0-3357 GCF_000164805.1 Carlito syrichta | reverse complement strand
GTGGGCCCATAACTGAGGCATCACCCAGAGAGACAGTCAATGACACCATCCAGAGAGGTCAATTCCTGAGACATCTATCCCAAAGAAGGGACAGTTAATGGGGTAACCATTAGAAAGATGGAAAGCCCTGTGACACTGAATGCAGAAGAAGGTCAGTCACTAAGGCACCCATACAAGAGGATGACAAGTCGCTGGGGCACCTATCACAGAGGAGGGCCAGTCACAAAGACATGCATCATTGATGTGAGCCAATCACTGGAGAACCTACGACACAATAGGGATAGTCAGGAGGGTACTGGTTATGGAGGAGGATCAGTCATTGGGCACAGTTCACAAAGGAGGCCAATCACTGAACCACTGATGACAGAGAAGGGTCAGTAACTGGGGAAATCTTCACATAGTAGTGCCAGTTAGAGGGAACACTTTGTAGAGAAATGTCAATCACTGGGACACCACAAATTAAGTCTAGTCACTGTGAAACTCATTACAGAGGAAAGCCAGTTAGTGGGAAAACCGTCACTGAGAGAAATCAGTCACCGGGGCACACATCTTAGAAAAAGACCTGTAACTGGGGCAGCAATTATGGAGGAAGTCCATTCACTGAAGCAGTCATCACAAAGGAAAGCCAGTCACACACATCACAGAGGACAGCCCATCATCATGGTACCCATCAGAGGACAGCCCATCATCATGGTACCCATCAGAGGACAGCCCATCATCATGGTACCCATCATGGAGAAGGGATATTCATCAGAACCTTCAATATGGATAATGTCCAGCCACTGGATTGCCAATCAGAGAGAAGGGCCCACCACTGGGGCACACAACACAGAGAAGAGTCAGTTACTGGGGCACTAATCACAGAAGATGGCCAGTCACTGGGTTTTGCATCACAGATGAAAGTCAATCACTGTAGCACCCATGACAGAAAAGTACTAGTCACTAGGGCATCCATTTTGGAATAAGGAGAGTCAGTGAATCACCAATCACAAAGGAGGACCAGTCACTAGAGCACCCATCACAGAGGAGGACCCGTCACTGGGAAACCAATCACAACAGAGGGCTTGTCAATGGGGCAGAAATTATGAAGGAGGCCCAGTATGACACACCCATCACAGAAGACGGCTAGTCACTAAGTCATCCATTAAGTAGCAAGGTCAATTTCTCAAGCACCAATCGCCAAGAAATGCCAATCACTGGGGCACTCATAATAGAGAAAGGGTTGTCACAGTTGCACCCATTATGTCTGAGACAAGACAGAGAGGCAGCAATCACCGAGGGAATCTAGTCACTGAGGCACCAATCATGACAGAGGATCAGTTAATGAAGCATTCTTCAAAGAGGGATTAGTCACTTGGGCGCCTATCACTGAGGCAGTCACTACGATCTCAATCAAAAAGAAGGGTTTGTCCATTATGAAGGAGGCCCAGTTACTAAGACACCTATCACAGAGGTGGGTTAGTAACTAGGACACTCATCATGGAGGAGGGCCAGTCACCAAAGAGGAATAGTTACTCAGACATCCATAATGGAGAAGGCCTAACCACTTATTATCTAGCAGACCCAGTCACTGGAACTGTCATCACAAGGGAAAGTAATTCACTTCAGCACCCATCACAGTAGCTGAGGCAGTTACTACAAAGTAGGGTGATTCACTGAAGTTTCAATCACAGAAGTGACTCAGTCACTGTGGAACCCATTAGAAACGGGGACAATCACTAGGATCTGATCACACAGGAGTCCCAGTCTCTCAGGACTGTCATAAAGGAGGCCCAGTTTCTGGGGTACCCATCACAGAGGAGGGCTAGTTATTGAGGTACTCATTACAGATGATGCCCAATGGGCTTCTCCTTAAGTAGGATAAGTAGTCACTGAGGCACCATCATAGAGGCGGACCAGTCTCAGGGGCACCCATCACAGAAGAGGACAAGTCTCTGATGCACCAATAACAAAGGAAGGCTAGAATCTCAGGCACACATTACAGATGAGACAGCAACTGTGTCTCTTATTATGGAGAAGGGTCAATCACTGAGGTTTCTATCACAGGGAAGGGCCAGTCAGTAAAGAACCCATCAAATAGGAGGACAATTCACTAGGTCACCTATTTTGTAGGAGGGCTAGTGACATTGACACACATCATAGAGGTGTGCTAGTCACTGGCATACCCATTATGAAGGAGGGCTAGTCACTGTGGTCCTCGTCACAGAAGAAGACTAATTATTGGGATACGGATCACAGAAAAGTCTGTCACTAGTACAACCACCAAAGTGAAGGGCCAGTCACCAGGGTACCCAACATTGAGGAGGCCAGTATTAGGTTACACATCACAAAAGATGGCCAGTAACTGGGGCACCAAATACAGAGAAAAGTTTGTTCACTGGAAACTGGTCACAAAGGAGGGTCTGTCAATGAGACATCCAACCTGGAGGAGGAAAAATCACTAAGGCACCCATCACAGAGTAGAGGCAGTCACTGATTCACCATTCATAGAGGAATCCCAGTCACTGGGGTAGTCATTTTTAGACTGTTGTGTCAGTGAGGGACCAATCACAAAGGAGGGACAATCACTCGGACACATAAAACAGAGGAGGCCCAGGAACTGAGGCACCCATCACAGATGGGGCCAGTCACTGGGAAACGCAAAACAGAATAAAGTCTGTCACTGAGGCACCCATCTAAGGGGAAGTCACTTCACTAGGGCATACATCATAAAGAAGAGACATTCTCTGGTGCACCAATCATAAAGCTAGTCACTGTGGCACCCATCTCAGAGTAGGGCTAGTCATAGGGATACCCAATATGGTGGTGGGTCAGTAACTGGGGCACTGATCACAAGGAAAGATTTTCATTGACACATCTATCACAGAGAAGGGTCAGTAACTGGGTTAACAATTACAGAAAAAGACTAGTTGCTTGGGACCTCCTACAGATTGAACCTAGTCACTGTGACACCCATCAAAGAGGACAGTAAGTTACTGGTTCAGCCATCACAGAATAGGGCCAATCACTGGGCCACCCATCAAAAAGGAGGACTGAAAACTGAGGCATCTATCACAGGGAAGGGCCAATCACAAAGGCACACATCACAAAGAAGTGCTAGTCAATGAAACACCCATCACAGAGGAGGGTGTGTCATTGAGACACCCATCACAAAGGAAGATCAGTCATTTGGGATCCCATGATGGAGTAGGACCAGCAATTGGACACCCATCACAAAAATGGTCATTCATTTGGATACTGAGGAGGACCAATCACTGAGACACACATAACAGAGGATGTGAAGTCACTGGATCACCCATCAGGAGGAGGGCTGAAAACTGAGGCATCCATCATAAGGGAGAGCCAATCACAAAGGCA
>NW_007152352.1:0-778 GCF_000164805.1 Carlito syrichta | reverse complement strand
ATATGGATGATGTCCAGCCACTGGATTGTCAATCAGAGAGAAGGGCCAACACTGGGGCACACAACACAGAGAAGAGTCAGTTACTGGGGCACTAATCACAGAAGATGGCCAGTCACTGGGTTTTGCATCACAGATGAAAGTCAACCACTGTAGCACCCATGACAGAAAAGTACTAGTCACTAGGGCATCCATTTTGGAATAAGGAGAGTCAGTGAATCACCAATCACAAAGGAGGACCAATCATTAGAGCACCCATCACAGAGGAGGACCCGTCACTGGGAAACCAATCACAACAGAGGGCTTGTCAATGGGTCAGAAATTAGGAAGGAGGCCCAGTATGACACACCCATCACAGAAGACGGCTAGTCACTAAGTCATTCATTAAGTAGCAAGGTCAATTTCTCAAGCACCAATCGCCAAGAAATGCCAATCACTGGGGCACTCATAATAGAGAAAGTGTTGTCACAGTTGCACCCATTATGTCTGAGACAAGACAGAGAGGCAGCAATCACCGAGGGAATCTAGTCACTGAGGCACCAATCATGACAGAGGATCAGTTAAGGAAGCATTCTTCAAAGAGGGATTAGTCACTTGGGCGCCTATCACTGAGGCAGTCACTACGACCTCAATCAAAAAGAAAGGTTTGTCCATTATGAAGGAGGCCCAGTTACTAAGACACCTATCACAGAGGAGGGTTAGTAACTAGGACACTCATAATGGAGGAGGGCCAGTCACCAAAGAGGAATAGTTACTCAGACATCCATAATGGAGAAGGCCT
>NW_007152351.1:0-5451 GCF_000164805.1 Carlito syrichta | reverse complement strand
AAAAAAAATATATATATATATATATATATATATATATATAGTGCTGTGCTAAATAAATCTGGCCTGATGTGACAGTATGAGTATTATGTTTAAAGTATTTAAAGTGACCTTATTGATAATTTTTTTTTCTTGAGCAGATTCTCACTCTGTCACCCAGACTGGAGTGCAGTGGATGCTCCTGGCCACTGCAGCCTCGACCTGCTGGGCTCCGGCGATCCATCCGCCTCAGCCTTCCAACTAGCTGGAACTATAGGCGTATGCTACCACACCCAGTTAAGTTTTTGATATTTATTGTAGAGATGAGGTCTCACCAAGGTGCCTAGGTGGGTCTCAAACCCACGGGCTCAGGCAATCCACTCACCTCAGCCTCCCAAGGTGTGGGATTACAGGCTGAGCCACCAAGTCCGGCTCTTATTGATAATTTAATGCGTAAGATTTTATCATTTACTTTTTGCTGAGTTCTTTTGCAAGACAGATCATTGACTTTTTCTGGATAAGCTATCACTTACAATGAAGAGTACAATAAAGGACTTTCACTTGAATAAAATTGAAAAGTGCCACCTTCATAATCTAAATTTATAGGTCTTTCCAGTGACATCACACATTTATTTGATGCAGCCTTACTGTTTTTTAGTAGACAATGGCTTGGATATTAAAATATTTCCTTATAAGATGTAGTGAAACATCAAGTGGGACCTGAAGAAAATAAAGTCCACATACTTTTTTATTCAGCCTGCTGGGATAATGTCATGTTAACAGTAGGATAATGACATTTGCAATTTTCTGAAGAGAAATTAATCCTTCAAATTGAATTAACGAATGAACTGAGAGGCTTGAGGCTTTGCTTTCAGTATTTTTTTTAGAAGAAAGATGCTATTTGTAAAATATGAAGAAAATAATATAGATTTTGGCATGCTTTACAAATAAACACAGGCTGAAACAGTGGTATGTAAAACTAATTAAATAACAATATCACAAAAAATGGCTTTAACCTTCATAATTTGGCCAAATTACTGTGTTATTTTAAGATTTGCCACTTCGATTCATAAATGTAGTAATATTAACTCTCAAAATAAGGCCAATATGAATTAACTATGTTTAGGCTATTTCAATTTGGTAAACCAATTAAAGATTCAGACTCTGAGAGGAGGAATAGCAGAGTTTGGTGGGGTTTTTTTTTAAGGCTTTGATAAGCATAAGAGGAAAGATTAAAAACAAAAAGAAAAAAGTCAAAAGCTATTTTGGGATATTCTTTAGTGATGAATGTATGTCACCTTACAATCACTTAATTCATTAAATTGAGTAATTTTCTTATTTAATTCTAATATGAGTAAAGCACTACTGTTTGATATTTATGGTGACACAAAATAAAAGACATTAAACTAAAAGAAGAAGCCGGGCTTGATGGCTCAGCCTGTAATCCCACGCCTTGGGAAGCTTATGTGAAAGGACTGCCTGAGCCCGTGGGTTCGAGACCCTCCTGGCCAACTTGGTGTGACCTCATCTCTACAATAAATCAAAAATTAGCCAGGTGTGGTAGCGCACACCTGTAGTTCCAGCTATTTGGAAGGCTGAGGCTGAAGGATCTCTGGAGCCCAGCAGGTGAAGACTGCGGTGGCAGGGAGCAGTCACTGCACTCCAGTCTGGGCAACAGAGTGAGACTCCAACTCAAAAAAAAAAAAGAAAAAAGAAAAAAAAAAAAGAAAAGACAATTCTTGTCCTCAAATAGCTTCCAATAAATTATGGTAAAATAAGTGATGCATGGCACAACATACTTTTTATAATTCTCAACTTTTTTTCATATTATTTAATGCCATATATAATTTGTGTGAGATTAAGTAATTCATTCTCAAATAAAAAGTTTTTCATTGTGAATGTATATTCTTTTCAAAAACTTTACATACTATATTTAACATTAATAAAAAATAATGAGGCTATTCATTTATTGGTTTATTTTGACACATATGTTCTAACTTCTCTCTAATTCTAGTCTCTTGGAGAGATACTGAAAATGTAAAGCATTTGAATTACTATAGAAAGGAACAAAGAAAACCATGGTAAGGAGAGATGAAAGAGACAGTTGCATTGGATCAATTTTTTTTAAAATGAGATCTCTGCCCACGTGGTATTGAGATGGAGAAACAGGTAAATCTAGAAAGGCAGTAGTACATGAACACAGGTGCTGGTTCATTTGAATAGGAGGGGTAATAGAAAATCCTAGCATAAGAAACAAAAGCAAAGACAAGAAGACACAAGAAATCAGCATGTAAAGGAACTATGAATAGCGTCACCTAAAAAGTTTTCTCTGACCTCCTGTATCGGTTTAAAATCTATAGTTTTGGCTGCTGTAGATTCCTATATGTATTTCCAAAATGTAGAATAGAATCTGTGAACATTCAACTGTAAATATAACTTTTCTAAAACAACATTGTTGGAAGACAAATTTAAAAATCAGTAATTTCTCTGAAGTCTAATAGGGAAAACAATAAGTCTACTAGGGAAACCTGTAACCTTCATCTTAGAAATAAGGTAGAGATGTAAAATCACAAATAGATATCATGTAGTACATATTGATATAATTAATTAAAAAATTAAAATGTACAGTTCCCAAAAGGTCAGTAGTATTATGTCATTACTACTGATTATTATTATTACTATCTTATCAAATCTTTATCTTTTAAATTACGCAGCTCCCAAAATTAAAACTTCTTAAGTCTATTTTATTTTCCCAATCTCTCTCTCTCTCTTTTTGTTTGTTTTGTCTTTTTTGAGTCAGGGTCTTGCTCAGTTGCCCAGGCTGGAGTGCAGTGGCACAATCACAACTCATCACAACCTGAAATCTTGGGCTCATGTATTCCTTATGCCTCAGTCTCCCTGGCCTGGTAGCTGAAACAAAAGGCATGTACCGCCATGCCCAGCTAAATTTTTAATTTTTTAAAAAAGATGAGGTCTCACTATGTTGCATAAACCCCAAATTATTTTTTATCATATTTTGTGACTTCAATAACACTATAAATGAAGTTCCTTCATGGTATTACTAATTAAAAACTATGATATCATAGTCTGAGCCCAAGACTTTAAATTATTTATGGTTTCCTGTAAGGTGACATACTTGATTTCAAACCAAGAATATTTACACACATAGGGTAAGTAAATATTCTTCAATTTATTTCCCATATTTGTTGCTGTGGAGTGTGGGGAGAAAGAAATACAGATTTTGAATTCAGAAATGCTTGTCTTTTAGTTTATCAGCTGTTACTAATTAATTTTGTAAACATGATTCAATCATCTAATCTTTTAAATTTTTAAATCTTCTTCTGTAAAATGAAAGTTAAATTAGAAAGTTTCAAGGGTCTTTTAAAACCCTGAGTATGTGAGGAATTCATGACCTGTTTTGGTGTTCTTTGACCTTCATTACAAATGAGAAATAATAAAGCTTCATAGCTGGGTTCGGTCGCTCAGCCTGTAATCCCACGTCTTTGGGAGGCTGAGGTGAGTGGATAGCCTGAGCCCGCGGGTTCGAGACCCACCTGGGCAACTTGGCGAGACCTCATCTCTACAATAAATCAAAAAATTAGCCGAGTGTGGTAGTGCACGCCTCTAGTTCAGCTACTTGGAAGGCTGAGTCGGAAGGATTGCTGGAGCCCAGCAGGTCGAGCGGCCACTGCACTCCAGTCTGGGTGACAGAGTGAGACTTCAACTAAAAAAAAAAAAAAACTTCATGATTTTCATTTTTAGAAACAGAGATTTATCTACATCATACTGGTACTATTACAAAACTAAAATTTGTGTTATATAGATGCTCAGTATTACGCATTTAGGACCAGCTATAAAATGTAAATACAAAATGCTCTCATAAAATGTTATTTATCTAGTGACTGTCCTGTTTTACTATGTGCCTAAATGATGTTGTTGAATTACTGTTATTTATTACCACATTCACGCTGTCATTTTATTGTTAATTCTATTGGTATTCCATTTTTAAGAAAGCAAACTTTGACACTATGCTGACATCAGGGATAAAAAGTAGATATCATTTTAAAAGGCAACAACCCTCAGGAAGGCCGGTGCTTATTTAAACACATTGTAGGGAAGTGCCAGATGTTGAAGATGCAAAAGCAAGACCTTGAAATATAATCTTTCCTTGAATAACTCTAAGGTTTAACTTCAAGAGGGGACAAACACATTAGCAATTCTAGCATTTGACTACTATAGAAAGGACAAGAAACCATGGTAAGGAGAGATGAAAGAGACAGTTGCATTGGATCAATTTTTTTTTCTCCTCTGCCCTGGAGTCATTCTTATTCAGTCGTCATGCTGACTTCAAATGTTATTTTCTCATTTATCTTACGAAGTATTGATGCTAAAAGAAGTCATTTTTCCAGGATCAAATAGTGGCCGTATCAGAATTCTAACTCAGGAATATCTGGTTTCAAATTCTGTGTTCAACATAAATCACCTACCAGTAATGTTATTAGATTTATTACACATAGAGAATGTGTTGTCAGAAAAAAGAAACAGATTTATAAAATTTTTAAAATACTTGATAAGCAACAGAAATTAAAACAAATGAAGCTCTTCAAAGGTTGTATAGGGAGAATGCTGTACATCTTGAGGCTGCTGTTGATTGGGACCAGATCACCACTGGCCAGGATATTAGATTTAGCTTGAAATGAAAATTATTTTGTTCTCACAATTTTGGGGAGCAAATTTTGTAACTTCCCATTATTTTGCTATAAACTATAAGTTTATAAGCTACATTCCATCATCTATTTTAGCCTAATTTAAAGATCAAATTTGATTAATTTTATTAGCAATTAAATAATAAAGTGATAAAATCAGAGGCTGGAATGAATACAGATATTTTAGCTAATTATTTATGTACTTATTTATTTATTTATTTTTAGTTGCAGTCTCACTCTGTCACTCAGACTGGAGTGCAGTGGTTACTCCCGGCCATCGCAGCCTCGACCTGCTGGGCTTTGGTGATCCTTCCACGTCAGCGTTCCAAGTAGCGGGAACTACAGGCACGCACTACCACACCCAGCTAATTTTTGATTTATTGTAGAAATGAGGTCTTCACCAAGTTGTCCAGGGGGGTCTTGAACCCACGGGTTCAGGCAATCCACTCACCTTGGCCTTCCAAAGCACTGGGATTACAGGCTGAGCCAACAAGCCCAGCCTTAGCTAATTATTAAAACTCCAAAATATTTTAAATTAAAATGAGATTACTCTAAAATATTATTGTGATAAATATAACTACGAAACTCTCTAAGTCATTGCAGTTTTTTCAAGCACTGTAATATTTTATAACTGTCTACTGAAAATATGCTCAGAAACAATTTAAATTTAGGCACATTATAAGTGATAAGCTACAAAATCAAATTTCAGTGCCCATAATCTATATTTCTCTTAAAAGCTTTTCATAAATTGGAATGGCTTGGTTATAAT
>NW_007152350.1:0-826 GCF_000164805.1 Carlito syrichta | reverse complement strand
TTCCTAACCCTTTCCTCTTCCATCACCACCAAATACTTCAATTTATAATGACTATAAAATCTTAGTCACCTATATTACCACAACACAAACATTGAAATCAGGAAATCACTCTGGTATATTACTACAGTCTAACCCTGATTCCATTCAGATTTCACCATTTTTTCTAACAGTGTCAAAATTGATCCAATCTGAGATCACATGTTATTTTTAGTTTCTATGTTTCATTTTCTTCCCAATCTGAAGGAATCCTTCCACAACTTTAAACACTTTGAGACTTTTGAAAATTATAGGTCAGTTATTTTGTATGTTTTCCCTCAGTTTGGATTGGTTGATGTTGCTTTATAAGTAGATTTATGTTATTATTTTATCATCAAGAATCACACTGAAATGGTGTTCCGTTCATCTTTGTGCATCCTATTAGACAGTAGATAATTTAATTTGTCCCTTTACAGAGAAAGTTGATGTTGACTTCTTGATCAAGTTGTTTCTGCCTTAAAGTACCTTCCGTCACAACTTACGACTATGCAAATGCTCTTTTTCTCATTCATCTCACTATTTCTTAACATTCACTTATATTCCTTGGATGCATTATTATCATTGCTGCAAAATAATGACTTTATAACAGCATCATTTCTTTTACATTTACTAATACCTTAGTAGGATTTGAAATTCCACTAAAAATAAAAAATGTTCTCTCTCTGTTGTGTATTTATTTATTGATAGTATATAAACTCAGATAATTTAATTTTATGCTAAGGGTTAAATCCATTTATGTTAGTCACCTTGGGTTGCTATAAAAACTACTATTATCAAATAATAAATCAAA
>NW_007152349.1:0-7703 GCF_000164805.1 Carlito syrichta | reverse complement strand
GCGGGGTCTTGAACCCACGGGTTCAGGCAATCCACTCACCTTGGCCTTCCAAAGCACTGGGATTACAGGCTGAGCCAACAAGCCCGGCCTTAGCTAATTATTAAAACTCTAATATATTTTAAATTAAAATGAGATTACTCTAAAATATTATTGTGATAAATATAACTACAAAATTCTCTAAGTCATTGCAGTTTTTTCAAGCACTGTAATATTTTATAACTGTCTACTGAAAATATGCTCAGAAACAATTTAAATTTAGGCATATTATAAGTGATAAGCTACAAAATCAAATTTCAGTGCCCATAATCTATATTTCTCTTAAAAGCTTTTCATAAATTGGAATGGCTTGGTTATAATCTCAGAAAAAAAAATATTTTTGATCACTATGTCTTTTAATTGATGCAATTAAAACATTTGGGGGTACTTTAACAAAATTCTGGTCCCCAGTAGAAATCATAACAAATGTATTCTGAATTTTAAAAATCATGTTTTTGTTTTGTTTTGTTTTTTGAGTTGGAGTCTCACTCTGTCACCCAGCCTCAATCTGCTGGGTTCCGGCGATCCTTCCACCTCAGCTTTCCAAGTATATTTCCTCAGCTTTCCGGAATTATAGACATGCGCTACCATGCCTGGCTGATTTTGTGATTTTATTGTAGAGATGTGGTCTTACTGCCCAGGCGGGTCTCGAACCCGCAGGCTCAGGCAATCCACTCACCTCAGCCTCCCAAAGGCAGCAGGATTACAGGCTGAGCCTCCAAGCCTGAATAAAATCATGCTTTTTTAAAAATAAACTTAACCAAACTACATTTTAGGGAGTGTTAGTATGTGTCTATGAAATGCTATTACAAGATAGAGAGCTAATCTTATAGATTCCCAGTCTTTTTTTTTAATATATCAATATTTTTTTATTATGGTATTGCGGGGTACAGTTAAGGTTTAGGTATACAAATGCGTTTCATTCATGCACCCTGTTGATAAGAGGTGTTTCCCCGTCCCCAGACAGATATTTGCTACTGTTAATCCCATCTCCCTCCCCCCCATAGTTGCCCACTACTGTCAGTCATTTTCTTATAGAATTACATTGGATGTTCAAAGTTCATTATATGAGTGAGAACATGTGATACTTGAATCGTTGTTCCTGTGAGAGGTCACTCAGTATTATAGACTCCAATTCCATCTAGGTTGCTGCAAAATTCATGATTTTGTTCTTTTTATGGCTGCATAGTATTCCATTGTGTGTATGTCAGAAATTAATTGATTTGAAGGTAAGAAAACAATTTACATTAGATTAAAATTAAGAAAAGAATATTTACATGGGAAGAGTCACTTAAGAAAACTAAAGAATTCAATTAACTGTCCCTTCTGGTTTCAAATACATTTTCTAAAACTTAGATTCTTCAAATCCAGGAACAATTTTTAAAAGAAAATAAGAAAAACAATGTCATCTTCATCTCTGTGACTGTCCCATTCATTTGCCTCACCCATACAAAAAATGGTTTAAAAAAATAAATAAACTTTAGATTAAGAAAACATAAGTTTCAGAGATAGAGGCAGAATTGTCTAGCAATAAAAGTTGATTCAGCTCTTCAACAGAGTTATTCCTTACTTGCTTCCTTCAAAATAAAAGTAGTTGATGTTGATTTTTGATAAGGAAATGGTTAGAAAGCACAGCAAAACTTGATTGTCACTACAGCTGTCCTAATGTAACCACTGTGTGCTGAATGATTTTGAATCAGAAGTTGTTTTTGAACAGTTTAAAGATAAATGCCCAAAATATCAGGGTAAAAAGACCCAGATGTTTATATTTCCTTTTTCCTTGTTTAGTGTCATCTTTACAACTAACATATAGGTTCACAAATACAATCATCTACATAATATATATTTCTTTATTCTTTGTTTTCAATTTTCACTTTGATCACTGTTCCTTTGCCTCTATTTACTCAATTAACTTCCTAACCCTTTCCTCTTCCATCACCACCAAATACTTCAATTTATAATGACTATAAAATCTTAGTCACCTATATTACCACAACACAAACATTGAAATCAGGAAATCACTCTGGTATATTACTACAGTCTAACCCTGATTACATTCAGCTTTCACCATTTTTTCTAACAGTGTCAAAATTGATCCAGTCTGGGATCACATGTTATTTTTAGTTTCTATGTTTCATTTTCTTCCCAATCTGAAGGAATCCTTCCACAACTTTAAACACTTTGAGACTTTTGAAAATTATAGGTCAGTTATTTTGTATGTTTTCCCTCAATTTGGATTGGTTGATGTTGCTTTATAAGTAGATTTATGTTATTATTTTATCATCAAGAATCACACTGAAATGGTGTTCCGTTCATCTTTGTGCATCCTATTAGACAGTAGATAATTTAATTTGTCCCTTTACAGAGAAAGTTGATGTTGACTTCTTGATCAAGTTGTTTCTGCCTTAAAGTACCTTCCGTCACAACTTATGACTATGCAAATGCTCTTTTTCTCATTCATCTCACTATTTCTTAACATTCACTTATATTCCTTGGATGCATTATTATCATTGCTGCAAAATAATGACTTTATAACAGCATCATTTCTTTTACATTTACTAATACTTTAGTAGGATTTGAAATTCCACTAAAAATAAAAAATGTTCTCTCTCTGTTGTGTATTTATTTATTGATAGTATATAAACTCAGATAATTTAATTTTATGCTAAGTGTTAAATCCATTTATGTTATTCACCTTGGGTTGCTATAAAAACTACTATTATCAAATAATAAATCAAAATGCTATCTGGAAATATACACTAGGTGGCTTTAACAGCAGATACTTAATTTTCACAACTCTAGAGACTGGGAAGTCTGAGATCAGAGTGCCAACACGATTGGATTCTAGTGAGGGCCCTCATTCTTATTATATTCTCATGTAGGAAAGAGAAGCTCTTATTCCTCATCCTCTTCTTTTAAGAGCATTAATCCTATCATGGGGCACCACTCTCATGATCTTATCTACACCTGATGCCATCTAAGGCCTCATCTTCTAAAGCTATCACGTTGAGATTAGACTTCAATGTGTGAATTTGGAAGGACCCAAACATTCAATCTGTAACATCATCACCGTCATTATTTTGATGCTCATATTGTCCCCAAATTGATCTTGCTGAGTTTACTCAGTCAAGATCCTGCATCCTTTTAAAACATTTTCATCATTGAGTACTTTCCTATTTTCTGGTTCAACAAGATGGTCCAGATTCACCATCTATTTTTCTAATACCATCCCTGGCCTGGAATTAACAATTTCTGTACAAAACTCTGGCTTATTTAAGTGTAGCATGTAATTTAAAAATATATATTTTCACAAGTTAAACATATATATTTGCACTGAATCTCCAATTACAATTTGGCACCACAAACTTTACTTACTCTAGTATTCTTTCTTTCCATCTCTTCTGTAAGATGAGAAGCCTGATTCTTATCTTCTACATATTTACTTATCTGCCTGTCACCCCAATACCTGTGCTTTCCCTCACTCTACTGTGCTCTGACCCCACATACCAGGCTGACCTATGCTTAACAGAGATGGACTCCTCACCTTGCCCAGGACCATGCAGACAGACACTTTCCTTACCAGATTCAAGATCCAACATATCACACTACCTGCCATGAAAACCATACCCCAAATTAATGCCTTCTTCATTCCATATGTGCTTTAACATTCCAGTACAGACTTCCCAGTGGCACTCTTCCCATGAAGACATTACCCCACAACCCAACATGCACAAAAGTCTATACAAATGTCCTTATAACCGTCTTAAGGCTTTGAAACCACACCAGGCCACTCTTCTCATACTGACCCCTTCACAAACACCCTACGTACTGCCTATGGCTGTTGACATCCTATTACAGACTTCTTGAATACTCTCCTTTGTCCCTGTGGGGTTTGCTTGCCCCATACCAGGCTGCTATGGCAACCCTTTATCTAAGTGTGCTGCTTTTACTCCATTTAGCTCCCAACACACCACTCAGGCTCTTACTCTCCATATTGGTCACTACCACAACTACCCTACCAACCCAGATATTCTCCTCCTGACACTTAGTCTAGGACTCCCCAAATTGACTTACTGCTTCCATCTACCTCCCAGGCATTTTCTTCACATCCTGGCCAGACTCTTAACAACTCTTGCTGGTCCTTTACTTTCAGCATATTTGGCTTCCAGAAACACCTCCTCAAGTTCTTCAAACCTGACCCTCCTTCCCACCCATACTTTCAGACACTCTCCTTGTCTGACTCAGACTCCAATGCTTCACACCTTATTTAATACTGCCTCAAATGTTCTAAAGCTGTTCCTCTTCCCCCAAGGACTCTGATCCCCTGTGTCTAACCGTAGTCCACAGCTACAAAGGCTGTCTTGCTAGACCACACGTAATGGCTTTTAAAATTAATCATTCAGGAAAGAAATCTGGAAGGATAGATCCAGGAAGCATACATATATTTATGATGCTAATGAAATGCAAACATTCAAAGTCTCTATGGGAGATTTTCAAGCAGTAGTTTGAATCACAAAATCAAGTTAGTGTCACTTGTTAATGAAATTGAATAGTATACAACAGATAGAAAGTAGCCAAAAAGAAAATATTAGAGTGCATTAAAGCAGTAATTAAAATGAAAATGAATGCTATATACAAATATTTTATTGCTGGCTCTTTCAACATTAAGTATAATGCTAGTTGTGAATTTGTCTGAGTGTTCTTTGTTAGGTTGGGGAAGCTTTCTTTCTATTGCTAGTTTAGTCAATACTTTTTATCATTAAAAGATATTGAATTATGTCAAGTGCTTTTTCTGAGTCTTATTAAGATGATATTTTCTTTTTATTCTATTGATCTTGTATATTGCATTAATTGATTTTCTTATGTTGAACCACCTTACATACCTGTGATAAATCCCATTTCACCGTCATGTATGGATCTTTTAAAATGCTATTGTATTTAACTTCCTAGTATTCTATTGAGGGTTTTTACTTCTATATTCAGAAGATAGAGTGATCTGTATACAGATCACTGTGCTATCAAATTTATAATTTTATTCTACTGTGTACTGAGAAAAGGAGTCTTAGACGTTTCAGCCATGGAGCTAGAGGTGATAAGAAATGTTGTTGACCTTCTCTCCTGAGCAGATACTCTAGCCCTGTGATCTTGGTGGCATTTGTGTTATACTTTGCTGAGTAGGGTTTTAGGAGAGGGCAAAGAAAATTGTTGCTCAAATGTCACAATCTTCCAATATTCTTATGCAGATTTAGTAGATTTTTTGAACAAATAATTTTCAAGTTGTTATATATCCTAAAAATAATTTCCAGAGATTTAAATTTTTTAAATTTATTTTATTTAGCAGTTAGTTATTTCACCAGGAGAGGGTCCATGTAGTTTCTTACTTTGTCATTACAGAATTGTCTCTACCATGTGCTCTAATTATTTTAATTTTTAATATATATTAACTGTAAAATCATATTAAGATAATCTAAATACTATTTGACTGTGTTTTACCTTGAAATAGCCCACAATTTTAGTTGTGAATTGTGCATTTTACTGTATTTGTCATTCTTTAACTCCAAATGTTAAAGGCTGGGTTTAAAAAATCATTTATTTATGACTCCTCCACATTCCACTGCCTCTCCAGTATCGATTTATTAGTTGGTCTGAAGCTGTCTCGGATCTTCATTAGAGATCTTTCTTTCCATTTATCAGGACATAAGATGGAGATAGAAAGCAAGCCGGGTTAAAGTACTCGTGTAACATTGTAGATGAAAATTTTGTGTCAAGAAATAGAGAAAAAAAATGGATCCTCAAGTAGTTATGAAGAAGTTTGATGTACTATCTCTTTGCCAATATGGTTTTATATCACATATATAGGTTGCTGAGTATTTGTGGATTCTATTGATAATAGAAGTGTACTCTTTAAGAAACACCATTTTGCAAATAGATTTTTTCCTAAATTCCATTGTGCATTATTCTTCTTTCTAAATGTAAACATTATGAATTTATTGACTGTGTGCTTTGCACTAAATTTTATCTCAGGTATGAATTATTTCATTTAATCACCATAACAACCCTGAGTTAAGTGCCATTTTTATTTGTGTATCACAGTGGAGTCATTGAGGCAAAAATACTTTACATAACTTGATGAAAAATGACATGGTTAATAAATAAAAGAATCACATTTCTTTTCCAATTTTTTCACTCTAAAGTCCAAGATCTTAGCTATCAAATTAATTCATTGAATACCTGCTGTTTAAATAAAATTCTAGAGTTGCCTAAACATGTTACCTTAATGTATTCTATATTAACTACATAAAGTAGATATTCAAAGTATTATCTATCCCAGTTTATCATTGGGAATAGAGCTCTGGTGACACACCCTAGCTCAGGTCTCTTAAAGTGACAGAATTAGTCCTAGGTCCTTAAACTCATGGTTACGAGGCTTGGGTTAATTTACAAAAGTGCAGTTAACCACAGTATGATGAACACTTTTTCTCAGCATTTATTTCACAAGATCAATTATCCCCAAAGGTAGGAGCTGCATTTCATGCCTTTATATTATTCTGATTTATAGATTCCTAATTATTGTATCTATAATGAACACCCAATAAAGGTTTTCTTTCAGTTTGGTTTGGTCTTATCGACTTAATTCAAAATACTGTGTGACTATTATTTCCTAAATTGGATTTCATATTTATATCCATAGATAGTGAGTACTGTTCTGTGTGGTGCTCAATGGACAATTGCCCTCTGATAACTATGCTTATTATGTTTACCTTTTTAAAGGTATATTTTCTGTCCACTTCAGTCAATGCTGTCAATATTGGCCATGCAATGACTTCATTCCACTTGCCTATTTCTCAATACATTCATTAGTTTGGAAATCTGTGTTTTTACATGATGAAGGCTGAGAAAACTAACTACAAAGAAGAAAAAGTAGGTTCTGAGGAAATGTTTACAAAACTCTTGAACTAAAGTCTAAGAGTTTAAGCAAGTGATTTTGCAACTTTCTGGTTTTACATAGTTCTAAAAAACAGACAAACAAAACGTCAATTTATAAAAACCCAGATAAGAGCCATTCATACAAGAGATATGTTGTAACTTTAGAAATGTTGAATCTGAATTTAATTTGTTTGGTTTGTTAGAAAATGTTGAGGACTATGAACGGACAAAGTCCCAATTGTCTTTCCACAATAATTAGAATTACTTTACAATTATTAGTAGCCACCAATAAGTAGAAGTAGAAAAGAGCTAGCATTCTTTATCCAAACTTACTAGTTTTTAGGAAACTATGTCTCAGGTCAAGTAATACTATACGTTGATATGTTTAATGCTACACATAGTATATTTATTAGCAAAATATGTATTTTTTCATGTCTCTGGCAACATCTACATTTGCTTTAGACAAACTAAAACATACTTGAAACAGGATTCAGATCAATGTTTTAGTTAGTATTGGGAAATAAAAGACTCTAAATCATTGAATTGAATATACAATTTTGGAATGAACTTTTAGGTATCATTTCAGATTACAAAGGGCTCCCTAGTTTCATATATTTTACCTGTGCAGTCCAATTTATTGTGAGCCACTTATTTTAGCAATGAATACTCATGCCTAACATAATAAGAAAACTTCTGGTCATTATAAATAAAAATAACCAGAATATTTATATCAGTGTGAC
>NW_007152348.1:0-13412 GCF_000164805.1 Carlito syrichta | reverse complement strand
GAAATGTTTACAAAACTCTTGAACTAAAGTCTAAGAGTTAAGCAAGTGATTTTGCAACTTTCTGGTTTTACATAGTTCTAAAAACAGACAAAAAAAACGTCAATTTATAAAAACCCAGATAAGAGCCATTCATACAAGAGATATGTTGTAACTTTAGAAATGTTGATTCTGAATTTAATTTGTTTGGTTTGTTAGAAAATGTTGAGGACTATGAACGGACAAAGTCCCAATTGTCTTTCCACAATAATTAGAATTACTTTATAATTATTAGTAGCTACCAATAAGTAGAAGTAGAAAAGGCTAGCATTCTTTATCCAAACTTACTAGTTTTTAGGAAACTATGTCTCAGGTTAAGTAATACTATACGTTGATATGTTTAATGCTACACATAGTATATTTATTAGCAAAATATGTATTTTTTCATGTCTCTGGCAACATCTACATTTGCTTTAGACAAACTAAAACATACTTGAAACAGGATTCAGATCAATGTTTTAGTTAGTATTGGGAAATAAAAGACTCTAAATCATTGAATTGAATATACAATTTTGGAATGAACTTTTAGGTATCATTTTAGATTACAAAGGGCTCCCTAGTTTCATATATTTTACCTGTGCAGTCCAATTTATTGTGAGCCACTTATTTTAGCAATGAATACTCATGCCTAACATAATAAGAAAACTTCTGGTCATCATAAATAAAAATAACCAGAATATTTATATCAGTGTGACCTGCAAGAAATTCTCCCTAATACATCTCTTTAATATGTGTTTGACTTAGGCCAAGCATTTTGAAGATGTAGAAGAAGATACACATATACATGCACATAAACACACACACTCACACACACACACATATTCCTCTCTGTTCCAAGTTTACAAGCATTAACCAAGACACACATGGCATATATACAATGGAGAACAAAACATGATTTTTTAACTGTAAATGCAGGCGATTGAAAATAAAATGAATTTGGAATATCTTACTTTATTTAATGTACTTACTTTACCCTCCAGTCACAAGAAGCACTAAGGCAGGCCCTTTATCATATTATGGAGAAGAATGTGCATATATGGAACAGACCTAGGGCTTAATTTTCTGCACTTAGTTTATTATCACAATCCTATACATTAGGCAGATGCCATAGGATTCCATACCTTTCCTTCCCGGGATGTGCATATTTCTCTTTTTTAATAAAAATATGAGAAGCAAAGAGAACTATATCCACCTAACACATTCCTTTTTAACTTTTCCAGAATTTCCGTATTCATTTCCCGCATTATAGCATAGCTAGCTATCAAGATGTATGACTTTGCAAAGACAAAATTACAAATATGCATATTTTCTTTGTGATACACTTGAAACAGCTAGAATATATAAGTAAAGAAAGAGGAAATAATCTCTGCTTTCATAGAGCTTCCATTCTAGTTGGGAGAGAAGAAAATTAACAAAGTATATGAGTGAGTGATATGGAATTTTAGAAAGTGATATGAACTATGAGAAAAATATACAGGAGGACAGCTGGAGAGGAAGTGCATGGGGAATGACAATTTCATCAGACATTTCACAGAGCAGGTGAAATTAGAGCAAAGAGTTCAAGAAAGTGAGAGGATGAGACCTGGTAGCACCTAAAAAAAAGTGTTTCAGGTGCAACCCAAGGCCACATATTTCAGATCTGCCTGATGCATTTGAGGAAGAATGAAGATACTCTTCTTTACAAAGTGTAAGAGATGAGGTGAGTAGTAGAAATGCAGCCATCCAATAGTGGGGAGGAGGAGTGAATATAATTACTCTGAGTGAAACTAGGTACCATTTTAGAACTTAAGTATAACAGTACATTATCAAACTTAAATGTTAAAAGGATAATTCTGGATGCTGCATTGAGAATAGACTACAGTAGAGAAAGGATGTGAGAAATTCTGGAGATTGATCTGTTATAATCAGTAGTCTAGGCCTGGAGTGGTCATTTTGGAAATGATGGTTAATAATTTCAATCTGGTTATATTCTGGAGGTAGTAAACTATGTGTTTTGATGAACTAAATATGGAAGATAAGAGTAATTCAATTTTGGTCAATTTTGACCACAAATCTGAAATTTTTTTTTGACATTTGCTATGGATTGAATGTTTCTGTTCCCCCCCAAAAATTCATATATTGAAGCCTGAATCCCCAACATGATGGTATTTGGAGGTAAGACTTTTAGAAGTATTTAGGCCATGAGGGTGTGGTTTCCAAAAATGGCATTAGTGCCCTTACAAGGGATGAAGAAACCAGAGTTCTCTGTTTTCCATTGTGTATGTATATCAAGAGAAGACAGTTGTCTTAAAATTAGGTACTTTTTATATCTTTCTTCACATGGGATCTGCCACCTCACACAGGATCACTCAGAGTCTTGATCTAGAATTTCTTGGCCTCCAGAACTGTGAGGAAATAGTATTTGGTTATATAGCAACCTGAACGGACTTATACAGCATCCAATTGAAGCTACTGAATAAATAGTTTTATGTTTTTTGTTTTTTGTTTTTTTGAGTCAGGGTCTAAATCTGTCACCCAGGCTGGAGTGCAGTGACATGTTGGCACCTCAACTTTCTGGGCTCAGGTCATCCTTCCACTTTACCTCCCAAATAGCTGGGACTACAGATGAACACCACCACACCCGGCTAATTTTTTGGTATTTTGTAGGGACAAGATCTTGCTATATTGCTCAGTCTGGTCTCTAACTCTTGGGATCAAGTCATCCATCTGTCCCGGTCTCCCAAAGTGCTAGGATTAAGGGCACGAGCCACTGCACTGGCCACAAGCCTATATTAGAATATATTAAATCTCTTTGTATTCCAAATTTATCAATTTTATACAATGAAAGTTTTTGAGACTGGGTCTTTGTATATTCTCCATAAATCTAACAAAAATCTAGATTATTTTTCTATTAAGCCTTCCTTATTTTACAGAAATTTCTCTGGATGGGACAAATAAATATATGATCACTTTAAAACACTATTTTCAACACATCCAGCAGAGATTATTCTATGCCTTCTTAGCCTGAAGCACTTCATTTGGCCTCTTGAGCAAAAAAGTATTAATACCAATATTGAAAGAAAAAGAGATATTTGGAGATTTACTACCCTCCCATGTGCCATTTCCCAACTCCCTTGTATCTTGGAGCATATTTATATTTGTATCATTCTAGATTTAGCTACATTTTAAAGTTTCAAATATATTATATCAAATATTATATGTTACACTATTCACTTTTTAAATGTTTGGAATGTTGAATAAACTGACATGTTTATTTATTTAAACTTATTTCAAAAAGGAAATTTTTTATTAGGATTATGAATTACAAAACAACACTACTTGAGATAAATATGCTATATGCATTGATTAATATTTAAAGATATTCATAAATATTAATATATTTTTAAAAAGACAAAATTTAATACTAGGTGTGCATACACACATTTTTTAAAACATTGCTGTACTGAATTTAAAACTTCAGTTCTTTCTCTCAAGTAGTTTGATAACATAAATCAGAACATTTTTGCCTAAGTAAGAAAAAAAAGATAATCTAAATCCATTGATTTTTATTTATTTTAGAATCCCTAGGGGCAGGTACTTTGTCTTAATGTCCTGTGAAATGTGTAGAATCATTTTGTGTGTATAATGCACACTCTAGCAGATGGTATTTGATGGTTGTGTTCATTTTTAACATGAGCAGAATATTCTTCTAGAGAAAACTTTTTGTTTTCAAATTTTTCATTTGCCAGTGTCTAAGAACTTTGCTTTCTTGGATAAATACTTTCATTACCTATTGGTGCTTCTGAAAAAATCAAAGACTCAAATTTAGATGCAGTAACTAATCCAGGTAAGAGGCCTTGAAAGAGTAATGGCTTTGATTTTTAAAGATCTTATTTGTCCTTCAAGCAAAAATTAAAGGAAAGACCTAGCTTTAATATTAATTATATTTTTTAAAAAATATTAGAAAACCAATGGCTAACATGCATTGCTTGATGGCAATCCAAAATAAGCATCAATAATTACACCTAAGGTATTTAAGTGACCAAAAAAACCAAGTAGACAGCTTTCCACCTGTTTTCCACAGATATACCAACCAACCCCATTGCTGTTCTTCAGACTTCTGCATGTTTCCATCTCATGGGCTTTCACTTACTGTGTCCTCTTCCTGGAATGTTCTTTCCACATGACTTGTTCTTTCACCTTTTACAAGTGTTTACCAAAGTTTCACATTTTTTAGTAAGGATATCCTGATCATGTCTATGTAAGTGCTAATCCCTACCCTGCCCTCTCTGTATGTCCTTCCCGAATTTTTATATATTTTAAAAACTCTTTTAAGGATATGAGAACAATATATTTTTAGTTAGTTATCTTGTTTATTCTCTTTTTCTCATTGCAATGTAAGTTGTACAAAGAAGGAATTTTTGTCTGTGTTGTTCACTGCTAAAGCCTCGGTGCTTAACCTGGTTGTTGAAACTCATCAAATATTTGTCAAACAAATGAACAGCAATTTTGTTATTATTCTTATCTTCATTTTGTACTTGGTCATCTCTCTGGGGAGGAGTTGGTACAGCAGGGTCTGAACCCAGATAGATGATTCCAGAGACTCCCCAGTAAATTCCATAATAAGTGATAAATGACAAAATAAATGATAATTTTGTCGTACTCTTCACAGACCTTGAATTTGACTTGATTTATCAAAATTAAAGACATAGGAAATGTTTCTGCACTAATGAGGAGTAATTCCTATTTAATATTATGGAAACATAAATAACATTAAACTCTCATTTTTGAATATAAAACTCTATTGTCTCTAGATGACAAAGATGTATCTTTCAATTAAGTAAATTACAAAAAGAACTCTTTGAAATGTGGCAGAAAATAGTAATATAGTTGAAGTCTTGCATTTTCTATTTACAAATAAAGTCACTGTGAGTCTTAAATGAGATAAAGCATGAAAAATTTGTTACTTTGTGATGGTTCATTAGACTCATACAAATATTTCAGAGCTACAGCAGAAATATAATTAGGGCACATAAAACACATAATCCAATTTTAATATTAAAGGGTCAATGCTTCTATTGATAGTTTAAATTATTCCTAGTATGCATTATTTCTCACATTTGGACATTGAAAAATAGAGATAAATATTGTTAATACAAGTGCCCATGCACGTAATGGATAGAGTTCAGAATCCTGATGCACACTGTACCATTCCCCCTTGCTTTTTTGGCTAAAAAACTATGGATCCTTTCTAATTACTATACAATTTGCCACAGACTCTGAAACACCAATAAAGGATTGGCTGAGAGGATAAAAAAATAAAATAATTAAATAAGAACTTTCTTTTAAATCCAGGGTCTTAAAACTTTCCAATGTGGGCAGAACTTCATCTGACAATAAAATAGGCAAAATTGGCATTCACAATTTAAGTGGTCAAATGACACTGAAGAAATATTTTAAGGTACCCTGGGGTTTGAAAGTAGTTGACATAAAAATAACAGAATATAAATATTCACAGTTCTCTCATCATACACAAAATAGTAAATATTAGAGTAAATCTGATACATTAAAGTATTCAACATTAAAGTTGTTTACACAAAGCTACCTTGTTTCAGAATGTATTTCTTCTGGCTTTTATGGAAACACAAGATTATAAATTGTCTCTCAAGAAAAAAAAGAAAAAGAAAAACAGCAACTCACAATGAACAATCAAAAAGAACTTGATAATATCTGTACCAATATAGCAATTGAAATTGACTGAAAGAGAAAACAACAGAAAAAAATAGTACAAGCATTTTAGTGGTAAAATTTAGTCTTAGGTCTAGAGTAATGCTATTTCTTCAAAATGTTTTGAGCATCACTATTTGTAGCTCCTTTTTATATTTTTTGTTTTGTTTTTGCTCATTTTTAGCTAGCAAAGAATAGAAAACAAACTGAAAGTCATCAAGTATCTACTATAGGCTTGATTTTTTAAAATTTTTTTAAAAAATTTGTGTTTTATTTTTAGCCAGGTTTTTATTATGTTAACTCAGTGAAATATAAAATTTTAGATTTCAACTTAAATGGAAGATTTCAAATCATTATGTCCTAGATAGTTTATTACTTTATTTTATTTTACTATCTTTATTCTATTTTATTTTAGTGTGTGTGGAATGGAGCGAGAAAGGGGAATAACCTTTACCCAAAAGGAATATTAACTTGACCTGGAAAAAAAGTCACTTTGTCTTGTTAATTAAAAATTGAGTGGAGTACGAGCATAAGGGAAGAATCAGGGCTGCTAGTAAAACAGCTATTACCATAATCCATGAGGAAGATGGTAGAAGGAAAGGAATTCAGATACAGTAAATATTTTGCATCCAATAGGGATTTGCTGGTGAGTTACAAAGTGTGGATTTGAGATCTGAGAAAGTAGGAGGATTAAGTTGGTGCTATTTACTGATATGGTAAAGAAGTAAAAACAGCAGGTTGCTGATTTTTTAAAAAACATATTTTAAGTGGACCAGTATGTGGTTTAACATTTCAGGGGAGACTTACTATTATTAATCTAATTGGAGATTCAAGTTGGAAACTGGACATAAGTCTGAAATCCAGAGGAAAGAACTAGCTTAGAGATATGAAGGTCTTCAGCATACAGATGGCATTTAAAGCTACACTATAGAATGTGATGACCAAATAAGTAAAGATCAAGGCCCAACCTTTGAAACAATCTGATATTAAATATGCCTTATGAATGAGGAGGAACCAGCAAAGGAAAATGAGAAGATGCCACTGATGATATAGAAATTACAAGCGGGGAAATATGATATCCTAGGAGCTATGTGAAGAAAGTGTTTCACTTTTATGAGGCACAGATTAAATAATCCTGCAAAGCTTTTCTCACAGAACATGACACATAGCAAAATTTTAGCAGTTTATTACTGACTGAATTGTTATTTCAGTTGTCCCTAAACTCTGGGATTTATGTCATTCAGTAGCACCTTCTGGCCATCAAACCATGATGATGGTTGATAAGGATGTTCCATGATGTTCCTGTGTGGTCACTGAAAGGAACCTAAAAAACTACCCATTTCTCAGGTCCTGACAATTCCAGGGCTGTTCTTTTCAGTGAAGAGTGTGGTTTTTCTGGCAGGTCAAAGACCTAAAAATAAAATTCATTTAGCCCTTTATCAGTTATTTCTTTTTTCATCAGGGTCATTTTTAGGCAGATACTTCTCACATTCATCATATATCTTCCAGATTTTTTTACTTCATCTTTGTCTTTTTATAAGAAGATTTAATGGCTCATTGGAAACAGAAATTATTGGATGCTTTTTAAAAGTCAAACACCAGATTCTAGTGACACAAAGCAGGGTATATGTCTTTATCTGGGGCAAGCGAAACCTAGCAATCAGCCAGAAGCTATAGATTTTTATCTTCTCTGACTTGGTTGTGGAAGGGGAGAATTCTTCAGCAAAAAAAGGTTAATATTTAGCAAAAGCTAACAATGTACGAGATGTTAGTCTATGTGACTCGACATATATTATTTCAGCTAAACCTCTCAACATCTATTTACATGTATATTGTTATAGTTACCATTTTGTAAATGGAGAAATTGAAAAAGAATAATATGGTGTAAGTGGACCCTGGTTTTGAATTCAGGCTCTCTGGCTCTAATTCAGCATTCTTAAACAGAAAATTTTACTGACTTGAATTATTATCTTGGTATATTCTGAACACAAAAAGAACAAAAATGTGCATTAAATAATCTATAGAACCTGTAAATATTTAGGAAAGGTTAAGCACATTTGTTTACATTATATAGACCCTATAAAATAAAATAAAATTAAATACAATAAATTAACTGAGTTAATTAAATAAATAAACCTTGGGAAAACAATTACTGTATTTCCACTCCAGGCAAGATTACATTTGTGTACATGCAGAAATGCTGGGATCAGATATAGAGTTTTAAATTTTACTTCTTGCCATTAGGCCATGCTTTAATCTTTATTCTTTAAGAGTATCATGGATATTCAGTGCTGTTAGTTTCAAGTTTTCATATTACTCTGAACTGGACATGAGTCATATCAATTACTTAATAATTGAATTACATTTTCTCTCTGAAGGCAACTGATCAAGAGGAAGACCCTATAACATATGCTTAAATTAATGCTTTACGTTAAAGTTGTTTTTGAGATATCGTACATGGAATTGTTTTTTTTTTTTTTGGTTTGTTTTTGGGTCGTTCATTGTTAGTTTATTTGAATATTATTGATTTTGTTGTTCATTTTGCAAATTAACTGTATTTATTTATTAGTCTAAAAGGCTTTTTGATGGAATATTTCAAAAGTTTTTATGCAATAAAACCTGGAATTACCTTTAGGAGGGTGGGGGTCCCTAATAAAACTGGCTTCCCCCACTAGGTAAGTGGTCTAAAAACCATCAGCATCACTGTAACAGCTAACATGGTTGTGAGAGTCTGCATTCAGTTTCAGTTAATGTTTTTTTGAGATTTTTAAAAATGCATTTGCCCATTTCATAATGAGTGATTTACATGAACAACTTACCCATGCCACACAGAGAGGTCAGCAGTTTTTGACCCAAAGCACCACGACCTCCATGCTTCGCCCTCCTTATTCACCCAGTTGTGTCTTAAGTGTCTTTGCTTTTGTTTCTCTGGAATAAAGTCCTCAGGGGGAAGTTTTTTGCCAGTGTAGAAGAGATGAAACAAAAAACAGCAGAAGTACCAAAAGGCATCAAAATTGACAAGTTCAAGAACGATTTGACCAGTGGAAAAAATGTATTGATAGGTATATTTCATCAAATGAAGAATACTTTCAATGTGACTTAAGTTTAAACATGTAAGAATAAACATTAAATAAATAAATTCCAGTGTTGGGGGGTTCCCCCTTATATATCTATGTATTCTGTAAACAGGGATGATATTATTTTCTTTTTCAATTTGTGTATCTTTAATTTTTTTGTCTTATGCCTAATTGCTTTGTTCCAAGTGCACTATATTGAGTAAAAGTGATGAGAGTGGGAAATTCTTGTCTTGCTTTTGGTCCTTAAAGAAAAACTTTAATTTTTCACCATTGAGTATAATTTTAGATGTGGGCTTGCAATATATGGTCTTTTCTGTGTTGAAATACATTCCTTTTATACTTAATTTGTTGAGAATTTTCATTATGAAAGGATGTTGAGTTCTGCCACATGCTTTTTCTGCATATATTGAGATGATTATGTGCTTTTTTCTTCATTCTCATAATGTGGTGGGTCATATTTATTGATTTGCATATGATGAACCACACTTGCATCCCAAGGATAAATCCCATTTGATCATGGTGAATATTCTTAGTAATGTGCTTTTGAGTTCAGTTTATTAAAATCTTGTTGAGAATTTCTGTAATCATGTTTATTAGAGATATTGGTCTGAAATTTTCCTTTTTGGTAAAGTCCTCATGTAACTTTGGAATCATGGTAATGTTGGCCTTATAAAAAGAGTTTGAAAGTATTTTCTTAGGAAGAAATTGAGAAGGATTTGTATTTTTCTTAAATACTTGGTAAAATTTAGTAGATAATCCAACAGGTCCTGGACTTTTCTTTGTTAAAAGAAATCTTGTTCCTGATTGAATTTCTTTCCTTGCTATTGGTCTGTTCAAATTTCTAATTTTTTAAATTTAGAATTGCTAGGTCATATGAGTGTAAGAATTTATCTTTTTATACTAGTTTTAGCCAACTTATTGGTATATAATTTTTTATAATAATTCCTTGTGATCCTTTAAATTTCTGTGGTTTCACTCACTGTATTGCCTGTTCTTTCCTTTCTGGTCTTATTTATTTGAATCTTTCTTTTATGTATGAATGTATTTATTTATTATAAAGATGTGAGGTACAATTCATGGTTGGGTATATAAACATTAATCATGCAGGTACCCTTGTTGATGTGGTATGCCCCTATCCCCTCAGCAGTTTCCCTCAACTGCCAATCCCACCCCCTCCCCTGACAGTTTTCCACTACTGTCAATCTCTTTCTTACAGCATTGTAATTGTTCAAGGTTAGCTTATGAGTGAGAACATATGGAACTCAGTTGTTCTGTGATAAATCAGTGTGATCAACTCCAAATTCATCCAAGTTGCTGCAAAGTCCCTATATTTGTCCTTCTTTATGGCTGCATAATATTCCATTGTGTATATGTAACACATTTTTTTAATCCAGTTCAAATCGATGGGCAACATGGTTGGTTCCAAGTTTTTGCTATTGTGAATAGAGTTGCAACAAACATACATGTGAAGGTAATTTTTTCGTAGAATAATATAAGTTCCTCCAGATATATTCCCAATAGGGGAATTGCTGGGTCATATGGGAGGTCAATTTCTAGTTTTTTCAGAAATTGCTACACTGTCTTCCAAAGAGGTTGTACTAGTCTGCATTCCCACCAGCAGTGTAGATGTGTTCCTTTTTCTCCACATACTTGCCAGCATCTGTTGTTGTTTGTTTTATTAATGATGGCCATTCTTGCAGGGGTCAGATGGTATCTCAATGTGGTTTTGATTTGCATTCTCTGATGATTAGTGAAGCTGAGCATTTTTTCCATGTGTCTGTTGGCTGTTCTCATGTCTTTTCTTGAGAAAATTGCCATTCATGTCTTTTGCCAACTTTTCAAATGGGTTTTTTCCCTTTCTGCATGTTTGAGTTACTTGTGCATCTTGCATGTCAGGTCTTTGTCAGATATGCAGTGGCAAACATTTTTCCCAATTCTGTGGGCTGTCTCCCCACTCTGTTGATGATTTATTTTGCTTTGCAGAAGCTTTTCTGTTTGATGAGGTCCCACTTGTCTATCTTATCTCTTATGACATGGATTTTGGGGGTTTTGATCAGGAATTGGTTGCCTATTCAAATTTCTGTATTCGGGTTTCACATTTAGGTCTTTGATTCATTTGGAGTTGGAGTTGGTTTTTGTGTGTGGTGACAAAAATACCATAGGAAAAAAATCAACAAAACAAAAAGCTGGTTCTTTGAAAGGATAAATAAGTTTGATGGACCCACAGCCAGAATGAACAAGAAAAAGAGAGAAAAAGTCCTAATAAACATAATCAGAAATGCAAAAGATGAAGTCACAACTGACCCTGAAGAAATACAAATGATTATCAAAGATTACTATGCACACCTGAATGAAAACAAACACAATAACCTAAATGAATTGAAAGACTTTCTAACATCACACAACCTCCCAAGGCTGAAACAAGAATAAATCGAAATCCTAAATAGACCTATAACAACCCAGGAAATTGACTCTGTCATAAGAAAACTACCTAAAAAAAAAAAGCCCTGGACCAGGTGAATTCCCAGTGGAATTCCACAAAACATACAAGGGAGAGCTGAAACCAACCCTGCTGAAAGCAGTCCAGGCAATCAAGAAAGACAGAACTCCCCCCAAATCATTTTATGATGCTAACATCACATTGTTACCCAAACTGAGTAAAGATCCAACAAGGAAAGAAAACGACAGGCTGATATCCCTGATGAACATAGATGCAAAAATTCTCAACAAAATTCTAGCAAATCAGATCAAACAACATATCTCAAAAAGCATCTACCATGACCAAGTAGGCTTCATTCCTGGGATGCAGGGCTGGTTCAACATAAGCAAGACCATAAATGTAATTAAATACATCAATAGATTTAAAAAACAAGAACCACATTATATTATTAGATGCAGAAACAAACTTTTGATAAATCCAGCATCCCTGTTTGATAAAAACCCTCCAACACCTAGGCATAGAGGGAGCATTCCTCAAAACAGTTAAGAGCCATCTATGACAAACCCACAGCCAACATATTTCTAAATGGACAGAAATTGGAAGCATTTCCCCTGAAAACTGGAACAAGATAAGGCTGCCCACTCTCACCCCTCTTATTTTGAGTCACAGGAGTCCCTTACTAGAGTCTGTTGATTAGATTTGAATCCAGCATGTGACATCCACATACATAAATCCTATGTCAATCTTTGCACCAGACTCCTCTGGAGATGATCTTCCATGAGGAGAGAAGAGAGGTGACCTTCCCTATTGATGTGAGCATGAATTCCCTTGGTCACCACCAGGAATAGTCATCTACTGGGAACCTGATGAAATGCTGCCCAGCCAGCCCTGTAACACCACACCAACACACCAATACATTTGCTCAACTGATCAGTAGAAAGATTGATACATTTTCTACTTGGTTAAGTTAATCTTTTTATTGATCAGTCCATCAAACATATTGCATTTCCTGGGAAGCTTGCATCTGTAGTTCTTCCTGGTGTCTGGCACCATCAAGAAGAGAAGTAGAACAACATTATCTACATTAAATGCTTCTGTTACATCAGGATAATCTTTGGACGCTGAAAATATCTCTTAGAGGAGAGGATTTATAACTGCTAGGTGCCTAGCTCATTTTTATGTGGGTGCTGGTACATTGGTAGTGATCTGGGCCTTTCCTGGCTCACATTTACCATGTAGATTCTTAATTAATTGTGGTTAAAATTGAAGGTAGTATGTGCCTTTCCAATTACAGTGCCCAGAGCAAAGATCTGAAAAATTAAGTCTACAAAGCTAAAGTGGGTACGCATCCTGTCCATTCTGGCTCTGCTCTTTTTCTTATTCAAGACAGAATGAATGTAGAATGGGAAAGAGACTTCACAGGACAGAAAGGAGCTGGCCCGAGGCCGAGAGAATGAAGGCAGAGAAAACTCAATGTGACCACTTGTCCCAGAAGGATAATTCAGTTCAGGAGACTGATTTCTACCCTACACGAGGTGATTTGGGGCAAGTCTCTCTCTCTCCTAGTTCTGTGTCCATGCTTCCTGTGCCCTCGGGAGTTCTAGTCATCTGTACCCAGAGGTTATGTTGAGAGGGAATGGCAGCATGCTTCCAAAAGCCCCATGGGAAAGAAGAGCTAAGACTTGATGACACAAAGCATGGTTGTCACATGGAAGAAAGACTAGTACAATGCCTAGAATGCAGGCCAGATGTGATAGGTCCCCCATCAGCCCAGGCAGAATAGAAAGAGACTGAAGAAAAGACATGGAATGGAGCCTCCTTGGGGAGGAGTCTCAATGGCTTTGAAAGCTGTGTGGCATCATGTGAAGCCAGAATGGCTTGATTCAGGCAGAGGAATACACAGTGGAGCATGGGTGGTTAGAGAGCTTTCTGAACAGCACTAGGATGGGCAGGACAATGACCAGCCATCACAGCCCAGTCAGAAAGAGGAAAGTGACCAAGTCAGAAGAGTCTTTGGGTGTGTGTTTGAGTTGTTGAGCACAGTGAGAAGAGAAACTGTACTTCTGGCCCACAGACCCTGAATTGGCTGACCCTATTGTGTGCCATGTGTAAAGGAGACTACCCTTCAAAGGGACTTGGGGCCCACCTGGCAG
>NW_007152347.1:0-5999 GCF_000164805.1 Carlito syrichta | reverse complement strand
GTATAGAGCATTATCAAAGTTCTCTAGAAGGTATATCAAACAGTCATGAATAGTAATATATCTGATTATAAAATACACTAGATTGGGATATTGGCAAAATAGTGCAGACTAGATTGCAAACTTGAAGACAGAAAAATAGAAACCATTCGCTATAAAGCAAAGACATAAAAAAGTTTGAAATAAAATGGAGATAATATTGAAAATCTGTGGGACAATATCAAACAGTCAACACACCTATAATTGAAATCTGAGGAAGAATGAAGGAATTTTTAAAATTTTGAAAATACAGTGACCAATGTTTTCTAAATTGAATGAGAGCCATACATCATTGGTCTAACAAATTTTCTGAATGCTGAGAAGAAAAAACCTATGAAACAAGGATACCATGCAAAATTATGGTAATAATTATAGGAAGACAATCATAAAAGCAGTCAGATAGGGACAGAAGACACATATAAAGATAGATAAAAACTTTTGAAAAAGTAATTTTATTTCAGGAACAGTGCATGCCAGAGACAGTAAAGATATATTTTATTACAGAAAGAAAGAAATAACAGAGAATAAAAGGAGAAATAAAAGAGAGAACAAAGCGGGGACCAAAGGGAGGCCCAAACTTTACCTATATGATGTCCACCCATATGCCTAATCCTGAATTGTACCCCACATCTTTAAAATAAAATATATAAAAAAAGAAAAGAAAAAGATTGTCAACTAAAAATTCTTTATCCACACAAATATTTTTCATAAATAAATGAGTATATAAAGACAATACTTAATCAGAAGATGAAAAAATAGGAGCAACAGACATGCCCAAAAATGTTAAAATAATTTATTCAGGCAGAAGAAAAATGCTTCTAGATAGAAATTTAGATCTATAATGAAGAGCATATGAAATAACAGACATTTAGAGAATTATATATAGTGCCACTTCTTATATTTGAATAAATTTGAGAACCAATTAATGGTATCATACAAACTCAACCCACAATGCATTATGGGATTTACAACATTTATAGAATTAAAGTGTGTGACACAACCAGCATGAGTCATGAAAGATGTAAGTATACTGTTACAAAGTGGTGGCTTGTTATTTAAAAATTGTGTAGAATTAGTAGAAACAAAATGGAATCACAAAATAATAAGCAACCCAAAAGAAGGCAAAAAACAGAAAGAAGACAGAAAAAGGATAGGACAAAAAGACATAAATAATATGGAACATTTAACACATATCAATTATTACATTAAGTATAAATGGTGAAAACATCACAAGTAAAAGGCAAAATATTTCATATTACTTAATTAATAATGCCCTAAATATAAATAGATAAGGGGAAAGTAAAATAATTATTCAAAAAACTTTGATATGCTATACTAATGTGAAAAAGTATATTTTAGGAAAAACATTACCAGGAACAAAGAGAATTTTCACAATAATAAGGGTGTCCATTCACCAAGAAAATAGAAAAATTCTGAATGTGAACAAAACTAGTACTAGAGCTCCAAAAGAAATAAAGCAAAAACTGATCAAACTGACTAGTTGACAATTATCATGGTGGATTTCAACCCCACTTTCTCAGTAAATTATAAAGCACTAAGTGAGGTAATTAGTAAAAACTTAGAATATTTGCAAAACACCATCAACTCATGTGAACTAATTGATATTTATTATTCCACTTTACCAAGCAACAGCAAAATATGCACTCTTTTTATTTTCAGGAAAAAAAAAAACTTAGTACATTTAAAAGGACAGAAATAAAGCATATATCCTTTGACCACAATGCAATTGAACTGAAAATAAACAACAAAAAATCTGAAAAAAAATCCTCAAATATTTGGAAATTAAACATTACACATCAGTATAATATGGGCTGAAGAAGAAATCACAGCAGAAATTAGAAAATATTTTAAACTGGTCAAAAATTAAAAAGTAAGATATCAAAATTGCTGGGACAGAACTAAAACAATGAAAAGAAAAAATTGAATAGAATCAAATACTTGTATTAGAAAATAAAAAAATGTCTAAAATCAATAACCTCAGTTTCCACCCTAAAGATCCTTAAAAAAAAGCAATTTAAAAAAAGCAATTAAAAGAAAGAAAATACTAAAGATAATAGCAGAAATCAATGACATAGAAAATAAATAAGACATTTTAAAAAATAAGTGGAATTAAATTTGATTACTTGAAAACATAGACAAAATTTGATGAACTTCAGATAAAAATGAAAAGAAAGGGGATACACATGACCAATATCAGAAATGAAAGAAAGAACATTCTTATGAGTACTACAGAAAAATAAAAAGATATTAGGGAATCAAATTTATGCCAGTAAATTTGACAACTAAGATGAAAAGGACAAATTTCTTGAACAACATAAATTTCCAAATATCACTTAAAAAAAGATTACATTACTAGTCCTATAATATTATAGATGAAGAACACATATTTAAAAACCTATTTACAAAGAAAATTCATGTTTAAATGACTACAGTGGTTAATTCTTTCAAATATCAAAGGGAAAAATAATATCAATCGTACCCTACACAAACTCCCCCCAAAAATAGAACAGGTATAACAACTTTCTAACTAATTTTATAAACCTAGCACGGCCTTGAAACCAAAATCAGACAAAGACATTACAAGAAAATAGAACCACACACTAAATTTTTAATAAAAACTTTTAGCTAACTGGTTCTAGAAACATATAAAAAGGATAGTGTCTTATAACCACTTGTGACTGAACTCAGGTACACAAAGATGTTTTAATAACTGAACATCAATTAATGCAATTGACCATATTAGCAGTGTTAAAAAATAAAAACTTCAATGATACAAAAAAGAATATGACAAAATTCAGGACACATTACTATGGCTAAAAAAAACACACACACACACATACACACAGTCTGCAATAAACAGGACTAGAGAGTTATTATACACAGCAATGTGGGTAAATATAAACACTATGCTCAATGAAAGAACTTATATGAAATTTTAGAAAAATACAGTACGCACAAAATGCATATCAGTGTTTGTCATGAGCTTACCAAAAGAGGAGGAAATTGATTCAAAAAGGGGCAAGAGTATTGGGGAGGTGATGGAAATTAGAAATTAGAAGGAGAAAATAACTTTCTCATACTGATAAAAACTCTGCAAACCAGGATTAAAAGAATATTTCTTTAGCCCCAAAAGATACCTATGCAAGCCTACAACAACCATCATACTTCATCGTGAAAGACAATGTTTTTTTGTTTAGGCAAGTTTAGTTTGCACACATCATATCTTATTTTGTACTGTTCTGGAGATTCCAGCCAGTGCAATAAGGCAAGAAAAATGAATACATAAGTTCAGATCAGAAAGGAAGGAATAAAATTCTGTTCATTTTCAGGCATCATCATAATTTCTGTAAAAATTCTAAGTAACCTACAAAAACTCTACTAGAATATGTGGATTTATCAAGTACTTAGGATAGGAAGTCAATGTGAGTCTATTTTGTTCTTCTATACCAGAATATCACACAGAGGGTAATTTTAATTAATTAAAATTGACTAGAGGCTGGGATATCCAAAATGCTGAGGTCAGGTTCTTGCAAGGACCATCTTGCTGCATTAAGTAATAGTGGAAGAGCAAAGACAGGGCAAGAGAGAGGGCCAGAAGGGAGGTCAAACTAATTCATTATTTTTAAAACTACTTGTGTGAAAACAAATCTATTTCCACAATAACAGCATTAATGATTTTACGAGGGCAGAGTGTTAATGGTCAAATCACCTTGTAATAGTCCCACTTCCTAAAACTGTTATAATAGCAACTAATTTTCAATGTAAGTTTTGGAACCATAATAGTCAAAAACATAAAAGGTATTTTTACATATAAACCATAGACATTTAGAAATTAAGTTGGTAAAGCTTAAAATATGAAGTACACGAAGAGAATTTTAAAAAATAGGTATAAGACTCAAAATTGTTTATATAACTATCTTTTCCAAATTGAATACATATTTAATGTAATCTCAATCAAAATCTCAACAAACTCTTACAGATATCAACAAGTTGATTTTAAAAACTGTATTGAATTGAAGGCTTTATACTAACCAAATCAACATTTAAAATTAAAAGCAAATATGGAGGATTTACAATGCATGATTTCAAACACTATTATAATGTCAGTAATTAAGACAGTGTAGGCTTGGCATAAGAATAAATGTGCAAATTAATGGAAAATAATGAATAATCTAGAAATATACATATAAAATCAATTTTTGACAAAGATAAAAAAAGGTGTTCTCTAACAATTTGTGTAAGGAAACTAGATAACTATCTGAAAAAATAAACATCATCCCCTTGTATCATTTACACAAATTAATTATAAAAGAATAATATGCCTAAACAAAAGAGCTAAAACGCTAAAATTTCTACAAAAATATAAAAAATATTTATAAGTTTAAATTAGGCAAGCATAAATTACAAGGTTGAATATCAATAAGTTAGACTTTATCAAAATTATTATATCTTTTTCTTTTTCAATGACATCATTAAGAAATGAAAAAGGAAGCCACAAACTAGAAAACATTTTAAAATATACATATCTGATAAAGGACTTGTATTCAGAATATATTTAGAATTTGTTACATTACGATATTAGTGATATATACTCTAATTTTTAAGAGGTGAAAGATTTAAATATTATACTATATCAAAAAGGATAAGTTGAAAATGAACATACAAAAAGATGCTCAATATTACAAGATATTAGATAAAGTTCAAGTAAAATCACAATGAGATATATCTTCTCATTTACTAAAAGGGCTAAAATAAAGACTGACAATATCAAGTATTGCTAAGGATGAAAAGCAGCTGTAATTCTCATACATTTGTGATCAGGATATAAAATGGCACAACCACTTGGGAAAATATTTTACTCTTTTTTAAGTAAAACGTAATGTCTATCTAGTGACCAAGCTATTCTACTTGCATGTGTTTATTCAAAAGAAATAAAACCATATGTCTATGAAAATTTGTTAAAAATATTCAAAGCAATTTTATTCATAATGCTCAGAAACTAAAATCAACCCAAATGCTATTTAATTGGTGAATAGATGAACAAATTATTGAATATCCATACATCAAAACACTAGCCTCCAATAAACAGGACTAGAATACTGTTATACACAGCAATATGGGTAAATATAAAAAACATTGTGCTCAATGAAAGAGACTTTATGAAATTTTAGAAAAATACAGTACAAACAAAATGCATATCAGTGTTTGTCAAGAGCTGACCAAAAGAGGAGGGAATTGATTCAAAAAGGTGCAAGAGTATTTGAGGAGGTGATGGAAAAATTCCTAGGTAATGATTTCTCTTATAATTGGTAAATTTTATCAGATTTGTATTATCATTCAGTACAACGAATTTAGTTTTTAAAAGTTTAAATTAAGTGCTGTCAGATAAACAAGGGGTAAGTTCATCCCAGCCGATTTAACCAATAAGGAATACAATAATAATAATTAGAAAAAGAAATGTTACATACCAGAAAAAAATTCTAATGGAAGTATGACTCAACAGAAGTAATAAAGTTGACTGGAAATAATAAATATGTGGGTAATTATAAAAGAATGAGTGCTCAATACAAAGCACTACTACTTTGTGGGAGATTGGCATGCAAAAGTAGAAACATATAAGAGTAGATTAAAAGGGTAAATTATGTCTAACTGCTATTCTTCAGAACATTGTAAAACCAAAACATAATTTAGGCTGTTATAAATCAAGGATGCATATTGGAATCTCTAGAATAATCCCTAAAAATGTAATACAAGACTATATGACTTAAGAGGTAATAGAAAACATTGAATGGGACAACATAATTGATTAATCTAAATAAGAAAAAAAAAGAAACAAAAGGGAAAAAATCAGATAGGAAATGTAGAAAAGTAACAAAATGGGAGATTTAAACCCTATAATATTGTTGACAAATTTTAATATAAATGAGCAAAATACTGTTCAC
>NW_007152346.1:0-2368 GCF_000164805.1 Carlito syrichta | reverse complement strand
TTTGTACTGTTCGGGAGATTCCAGGCCAGTGCAATAAGGCAAGAAAAATGAATACATAAGTTCAGATCAGAAAGGAAGGAATAAAATTCTGTTCATTTTCAGGCATCATCATAATTTCTGTAAAAATTCTAAGTAACCTACAAAAACTCTACTAGAATATGTGGATTTATCAAGTACTTAGGATAGGAAGTCAATGTGAGTCTATTTTGTTCTTCTATACCAGAATATCACACAGAGGGTAATTTTAATTAATTAAAATTGACTAGAGGCTGGGATATCCAAAATGCTGAGGTCAGGTTCTTGCAAGGACCATCTTGCTGCATTAAGTAATAGTGGAAGAGCAAAGAGAGGGCAAGAGAGAGGGCCAGAAGGGAGGTCAAACTAATTCATTTTTTTTAAAACTACTTGTGTGAAAACAAATCTATTTCCACAATAACAGCATTAATGATTTTACGAGAGCAGAGTGTTAATGGTCAAATCACCTTGTAATAGTCCCACTTCCTAAAACTGTTATAATAGCAACTAATTTTCAATGTAAGTTTTGGAACCATAATAGTCAAAAACATAAAAGATATTTTTACATATAAACCATAGACATTTAGAAATTAAAGTTGGTAAGGCATAAAAATATGAAGTACACGAAGAGAATTTAAAAAAATAGGTATAAGACTCAAAATTGTTTATATAACTATCTTTTCCAAATTGAATACATATTTAATGTAATCTCAATCAAAATCTCAACAAACTCTTACAGATATCAACAAGTTGATTTTAAAAACTGTATTGAATTGAAGGCTTTATACTAACCAAATCAACATTTAAAATTAAAAGCAAATATGGAGGATTTACAATGCATGATTTCAAACACTATTATAATGTCAGTAATTAAGACAGTGTAGGCTTGGCATAAGAATAAATGTGCAAATTAATGGAAAATAATGAATAATCTAGAAATATACATATAAAATCAATTTTTGACAAAGATAAAAAAAGGTGTTCTCTAACAATTTGTGTAAGGAAACTAGATAACTATCTGAAAAAATAAACATCATCCCCTTGTATCATTTACACAAATTAATTATAAAAGAATAATATGCCTAAACAAAAGAGCTAAAACGCTAAAATTTCTACAAAAATATAAAAAATATTTATAAGTTTAAATTAGGCAAGCATAAATTACAAGGTTGAATATCAATAAGTTAGACTTTATCAAAATTATTATATCTTTTTCTTTTTCAATGACATCATTAAGAAATGAAAAAGGAAGCCACAAACTAGAAAACATTTTAAAATATACATATCTGATAAAGGACTTGTATTCAGAATATATTTAGAATTTGTTACATTACGATATTAGTGATATATACTCTAATTTTTAAGAGGTGAAAGATTTAAATATTATACTATATCAAAAAGGATAAGTTGAAAATGAACATACAAAAAGATGCTCAATATTACAAGATATTAGATAAAGTTCAAGTAAAATCACAATGAGATATATCTTCTCATTTACTAAAAGGGCTAAAATAAAGACTGACAATATCAAGTATTGTTAAGGATGAAAAGCAGCTGTAAATTTCATACATTGTGATCGGGATATAAAATGGCACAACCCACTTGGGAAAATATTTTACTCTTTTTTAAGTAAAACGTAATGTCTATCTAGTGACCAAGCTATTCTACTTGCATGTGTTTATTCAAAAGAAATAAAACCATATGTCTATGAAAATTTGTCAAAAATATTCAAAGCGATTTTATTCATAATGCTCAGAAACTAAAATCAACCCAAATGCTATTTAATTGGTGAATAGATGAACAAATTATTGAATATCCATACATCAAAACATTAGTCTCCAATAAACAGGACTAGAATACTGTTATACACAGCAATATGGGTAAATATAAAAAACATTGTGCTCAATGAAAGAGACTTTATGAAATTTTAGAAAAATACAGTACAAACAAAATGCATATCAGTGTTTGTCAAGAGCTGACCAAAAGAGGAGGGAATTGATTCAAAAAGGTGCAAGAGTATTTGAGGAGGTGATGGAAAAATTCCTAGGTAATGATTTCTCTTATAATTGGTAAATTTTATCAGATTTGTATTATCATTCAGTACAACGAATTTAGTTTTTAAAAGTTTAAATTAAGTGCTGTCAGATAAACAAGGGGTAAGTTCATCCCAGCCGATTTAACCAATAAGGAATACAATAATAATACTTAGAAAAAGAAATGTTACATACCAGAAAAAAATTCTAATGGAAGTATGACTCAACAGAAGTAATAAAGTTGACTGGAAATAATAAATATGCGGGTAATTATAAAAGAATGAGTGCTCAATACAAAGCACTACTACTTTGTGGGAGAT
>NW_007152345.1:0-1405 GCF_000164805.1 Carlito syrichta | reverse complement strand
CCCCTATAATAAAAGAAGAAAATAATATTAAATTTATACAAACTCTTTCAAAAATAGAGAAAGGGAAACCATATTGCAATTTTTTCCTGAGGTCAGCATAACCTTAGACACCAAATCTTGCCAAGGACATTGTAAGAAAAGACAATCTGAAGTCAATATGCCTTATGAGTACAGATATAATACTGTTAAACAAAATATGAGCAAATTGAATTTTATCATATATAAAATAAATAAAATATCATAAGTAAATGAGGTTTATTCCTTAAATGCAAGGTTGGATTAACACTTAAAGATCAAACAACATAATTTATCTTGTTAGCAAAAAGAAGAAAAACAGAAATACATACGATTAACTGAATACAAGCAAAAAGCTATGAGACAGACTTCAATATCCTTTTATGATTAAAAAGAGAGAGAGAACATTTTTAACCTGACAACAAGAATATATGAAACATGAACAGGTAACAATTCTTAATAGTAATTAAATATTTTTTTTCTGTAATTGCTTAGGAAAAAGACATGAATGCCCACTGTCATTCTTCTATTCAACATTGTACTTTAAATAACAGTCAGGGCCAGCAGTGGCCACTGCACTCCAGTCTGGAGTGAGACTCCAACTCAAAAAAATAAAAATAAAAATAGAAATAAAGCCAGGCTCGGTGGCTCAGCCTGTAATCCCACGCCTTTGGGAGGCTGAGGTGGTGAATTGCCTGAGCATGCAGGTTCGAGAACCGCAACTTGGCGAGACCTCATCTCTACAATAAATTTTTAAAAATTAGCTGGAGAGACGGGGCAAGATGGCAACGGCATAGGTGAACTGGTGAGATTCTCTGAACGTTAGTTCCCAAAAAGGTCACTTCACTACCCCCATCCCCCAGCCCACCACCAACCGCGCTGGGGGCAGGCCCGGGAACTTCAGTCCCACGCAAGGCCAGATATTGTGCCCCTCCCCCCACTGCTACCGTTCTACTCCTGTGTGGAAATCTCCGGTCCCAGCCCCTTCCAGATCCCTCCCCGGCTGCATTGTCTCCAGCCCGGGCACCCGGCATCAAGCCACCGGTCACACAGGGAGGCTCTGGGCACCCGCCCCTCAGAGACGCTGGTTCCATTTCTGGCTGAAGTCCTCTGTGGGGTCCCAGTGCCACTCTCGCTGTCTAGAGCCTGCCCTTTGGAACTTTGGAGCTCTGGAACTCCGGGTCCACCCTGGCTGAGGCACACAGCGTGAGACCCCAAGCCAGAGGACCCAGACAAGCGGAGAAAAACAGACCTGCTTAACTACCTAGCCATTCTCCAGGCAGAGACTTCCATTGCCCCGCCCACCTAGCAACAAACTACCTCAGCTCCTAATGCAACAGTGTGAAACAGGAGACAAAGCCCCACCCCTATGCTGCAACGAAAAACAAAA
>NW_007152344.1:0-720 GCF_000164805.1 Carlito syrichta | reverse complement strand
CCAACTGACTTAAGTAGATCACTACCTAGCTAGTCAGCAGGCTAGCCAGCTGACACAACTAGCTGACTTAACTAGCTAGCTACCTAGCTAGCCAGCTGACTTAAATAGTAACTAACTAGCTAGCTACCTAGCTAGGCAGCTGACTTAAATAGTTAACTAACTGCCTAGATTACAAGCTAACTTAAATAGTTAGGTGCCTAGTTAGCTAGCTGACTTAACCAGTTAGCTAACTAGTTAGCTTACCCTTTATCTAACGTGCTAGGTAGGTTACTGAATTATCTGACTTGTGTCATTAACTAACGAACTAGTTAGCTGGCAAAAACCAGCTGCCTTAACTCGTTAACTAACTAGGTAGCTAGCTGACTCATTCAGCTGACTTAACTCGTCACCTAACTAGCTAACTACCTTACTCAACTAGCTGACTCAACTCGTTTGGTAAATAGCTAGCTAACTGACTCAACCAGATGACTTAATCCATTAGTTAACTAGCTAACTACCTGATTCAACCTGCTGACAACCTGTTAGCTCACTAGCTAGCTGGCTCTCTTATCCAGCTGACTAAATTAGAAAAATGAATTAACTAGCTGACTTAACTACTTAGCTAGCTGACTTTACTGGCTGACTTAACTAGTTATCTAGCTGACTTACTACTGAATTAAATAGTAAGCTAACTTACTTGTTGAATAACTAGCTGACTTATCTAATTAGCTAGCTAGTTAG
>NW_007152343.1:2974-3812 GCF_000164805.1 Carlito syrichta | reverse complement strand
TACAACACACATGAGGAAAATGGAAGGAACAGAAATTGACAACCTAACAAGCCACCTAAAGAAGCTGGAAAAGCAAGACCACAAAAACCCTAATTTCAGCAGAAGAATCCAGATCACCAAAATAAAAACCCAAATCCAGGACATAGAAGACAAAAAGATAATACAAAAAATCAATGAAACAAAAAGCTGGTTCTTCGAAAGGGTAAACAAGATTGATGGTCCCCTAGCTAGACTGACCAAGAAAAAACGAGAAAAAAACCAAATAAGCATAATCAGAAACACAAAAGATGAAGTCACATCTGACCCTGAAGAAATACAAAAGATCATTAGAGACTACTACGTACACTTGTATGGAAACAAACTTGAAAACCAGAAGGAAATGGAAGACTTTCTGACATCACACAACGTACCTAGGTTGGAACAAGAAGAAATTGAGACCCTAAATAAACCAATAACAAGGAAATCGACCACGTAATAAGAAAACTTCCTACAAAAAAAAGCCCTGGTCCAGATGACTTTCCAGCAGAATTCTACAAGACACTTAAGGAGGAGCTGATACCAATCCTACTGAAGGTATTCCAGGCGATTGAAAAAGATGGAACTCTCCCCAAATCATTTTACGAAGCCAACATCACATTGATACCCAAACCAGGTAAAGATCCAACAAAGAAAGAGAACTACAGGCCAATATCTTTGATGAACATAGATGCTAAAATTCTCAACAAGATCCTAGCAAACCGGATTCAGCAATACATCTCAAAAATCATCCATCATGACCAAGTAGGCTTCATTCCTGGCATGCAAGGCTGGTTCAATATTCGTAAAACCATAAATGTAG
>NW_007152343.1:0-1667 GCF_000164805.1 Carlito syrichta | reverse complement strand
CATCCAATTCCTGTACAAAACCCGAAACCCACAGGATTTAAGAGAGAAGATAGACAAATGGGACCTTATTAAACTGACAAGCTTCTTCAAAGCCAAAGAAACCATCAAGAGAGCAGGGAGACAGCCTACAGACTGGGAAAAAGTATTTGCCAACTCTAGGTCTGACAAAGGCTTAACATCCTGGATCTACAAGAAACTGAAACGTACTGAAAAGAAGAAAATGAACAACCCCATTATAAAATGGGCAAAAGATATGAACAGACACTTCACAAAAGAAGACATTTGAGAAGCCAACAAACACATGAAGAAATGCTCAACCTCACTAATCATCAGGGAGATGCAAATCAAAACCACACTGAGATACCACCTAACTCCAGTCAGAATGGCAATTATCAACAACTCAAAAAATAACAGCTGCTGGAGAGGGTGTGGTGAAAAGGGAACACTTCTACACTGTTGGTGGGAGTGTAAACTAGTGCAACCTCTGTGGAAAGCAGTGTGGCGATTCCTAAAAGCTCTAAAAATTGACCTTCCATATGACCCTGCAATCCCCCTACTGGGAATATACCCTGAAGAACACAAATCACTCTATAAAAAAGATACCTGCACACGTATGTTTATCGCAGCGTTGTTCACAATAGCAAGAACCTGGAAACAACCATGCTGCCCATCAAAAGAGGACTGGATTAAAAAAATGTGGTACATATACACGATGGAATACTACGCAGCCATAAAAAAGAACAAAATCATGAATTTCGCTGCAACCTGGATGGAACTAGAGTCTATAATACTGAGTGACCTCTCACAAAAACAAAAATCAGAATATCACATGTTCTCACTCATATAATGGACCTTGAACATCCAATGCAATACTATGAGAAAATGACGGATGGTACTGGGAAACTATGGGGGGTAGGGGGATGGGATTAACAGTAGCAAATATCTGTCAGGGGATGGGAAAACACTTCTTATCTACAGGGTGCCTGAATGAAACGTCATTGTACACCTAACCCTTAACTGTACCCCACAAAAGCATAATAAAAAATACTGATTAATGAAAAAAAAAAAAAATACCAGGAAACAAATGAAAATGAAGAAACATCTTAACAGAATCCCTGGGATGCCATGAAAGCTATAGTAAGAGGGGGATACATATCTCTACAAACACACTTGAAGAACATGGAAGGATCATAAATTAACAGCCTAACAAGCCACCTAAGAAAGCTGGAAAAGCAAGAACACCAAAACTCTAACTTCAGCAGAAGAATCCAGATCACCAAAATAAAAGCCCAAACCCAGGACATAGAAGAGAAAAAGGGAATACAAAAAATCAGTGAAATACAAAGTTGGTTCTTTGAAAGGATAAACAAGATCGATGGTCCCCTAGCTAGACTGACCAAGAAAAAGAGAGAACAAGCCCAAATAAACATAATCAGAAACACAAAAGATGAAATCACATCAGACCCTGAAGTAATACAAAAAATCATTAGAGAATACTATGTACACTTGCATGGAAACAAACTTGAAAACCTTAAGGAAATGGAGGACTTTCTGACATCACACAACCTGCCTAGGTTGAAACGAGAAGAAATTGAGACTCTAAATAGAACAATAGAATCAAGGAAATTGACTATGTAATAGGGAAATTACCTACATAAAAAGCCCTG
>NW_007152342.1:0-547 GCF_000164805.1 Carlito syrichta | reverse complement strand
CTACTCTTCCAAAGACCTACTCCAAAGCCAGAAATCCAATCATGCACCAAGATTGAAACATTCTTGACTTTCAAGTCACACACTGTGTCCAAAATATATGTCCTGGAAACTCTCTAGAACTATATTTATGTTTCTCAATTTTTATACTTTTACCTAGTACATGTTTCATGGTTCGTAATTATCATCCCCAGAACTCTGCCTCTCCTCAGCAACACAAACATTCATTATTAGACTTTAGTGAATGGGATAACAAGCAACAGAGGGTTTCAAAAGAATTTATAGCCAGGTGATTTAAAATGATCGGCTTCTGGTACAAAAGAGTGGTATCTGACCCCCATTTTCTTAGGTCTATCGACGTCTCTTGTCATATCACTCATGGATATGCCGTTTGTGTCTTCCTGAAGCAATTTCTCTCTCTTTAAACATGTTTTTTTTTTTTTGAGTTGGAGTCTCACTCTGTCCAGTCTCACTCTGTCCAAGTTGCCCAGGCGGGTCTCGAACCCGCGGGGATTCCACTCACTTCAGCCTCCCAAAGCGCGGGATTACA
>NW_007152341.1:0-706 GCF_000164805.1 Carlito syrichta | reverse complement strand
CCACTAGTTAAGTCAGCTCACTGGTTGGCTCACTCACCAGCTGACTAGTTAATTTTGACCAGTTGGCTCACTCTCCAGCTGACTAAATTCAGCTGAGCAGTCATCTCACACTCCAGCCAACTCCTTAAGTCAGCTGACCAGTCGACTCACCTGCAGGCTGACTAGTTATGTCAGCTGACCAATTGGTCCAATTGCCGGTGAACTTGTTAATTCAGCTGACCAATCAGCTCACTTGCCGGTAGACTAGTTAAGTCAGCTAACCTGTCGGCCCACTCACCAGCTGACTAGTTAAGTCAGCTAATCGGTTGGCCTGCTAGCAGTCCAACTAGTTAAATTAGCTAACCAATCGGCCAACTAGTGGGCCAACTGGTAAGTCGACTACTTCCATCTGATAACTAGACGGTCAACTAGTTAGGTCAGCTAATAAGTCGGCCAACTAATCGGATGACTAGTTAGGTCAGGAAATTAGTCATCCAACTAGTTAACCGAGCTAACTAGAGGGTCAACTCGTCAGTCAACTAGTTTACCCTGCTAAATAGTCTGCCAACTATTCGGTCAACATTTTATGCCAGCAAACAAGTTGGCCGAATAGGCAGCCAAGGTATTAAACAAGCTAACTAGTCGGCCGACTCGTCTGCCAAAAATTAAAGTCACCTATTTAACTCTTTAACTGCCTGGTTAATTCAGCTAGATATCTCATTTACCA
>NW_007152340.1:0-9281 GCF_000164805.1 Carlito syrichta | reverse complement strand
TAGGTTTATAGCATATATGCTAGCAAAATTGGCTTATGAAGATATTATTTTCTCCCTTTCCCTTGAGAGTATGTTACTTGGTTGTCATGGGAAGGATATCTAAATATTTTTTATGAATTTTAAAAGTATCCATGAAACAGGGATTGAAAGAATGAATTTGTGAATTAAGCATGTATCAAAAACCTGTGTGAATGAGAGAGTGTGTATCTAGAAAGTCACCAAGTTCATTTATCTGACTCACTCTATAGCCTTGGGCTGTTGTTCAGCCTTCCATGTCTGTTTCTGAAGGTCAACATTTTTCTGCATTTTTGCCACACACACATGAAAGAAATTAAGTTTAATTTGAATGCTCCTTTTCCAAATGTAGACTCCAAGGGGACTGGTAGCATGAGTCCAAATGCTTTCATCATGACAGAAAACCTAACTCAAATAGAATATAACAGTAAAAAAATTTTTTATCCAAAATTTGTCCAGAATAGGAAATTTTTAAAAGGTCATGATAACTCTAGCTATATTTCACCATGATTTTGCTGGTTCTGCTCCTCATCAGGTAGTAGCTCAAATCTCACACTGAGCTGCCTCATATTAAAACTGGTGCATTACACTAAAATGTTTAAAACACACACTAAAAATACAGTTAGCAAGAATAAATGGAACATAATATATGGGCCATTTGCTGAGATACAATATCTATCTGTGGTTAATGTATCTTCCTTGAATGCACTACCACTTATTTTTCTGTAACTTATACAGGTATGTATAAAATATTAACTTTCCTACTTTAAATTTTGAGAAAGTATAACCATAAAACATAATATATTCACTAGGCATATAATTGCTATTACACTGTGAAAGATTTTTTTTAAAAGACTGGTGAAAATAAGACTAACATAAAATAAGAGAGAACTTTTCTCAACATATTTTGAACTGGTGGCAAATGAAACATTTATTTTTGTTACCTACTTAATGAAAATCAGTTGTTTTAATCAGAGTAATACAATATATTGTAAAATGAGACAATAAAAGAAAAAAAAAGTCCACATCAGTGAGGATGTTTATATAGTCATGGAAATTTAGAGTTTTAGTATAAAAGCATTATTTATAGATATGAGAGTTGCAATACAGTTTGGGTTTAGGCTTGAGCTAATCTATGCACTAACTGGCAGACATGTCAGTTTCATTTTGACTGTGTTCATGTTAAACATAACAAATTAATGGAGAATAGTTTATATAGTTTGCCGTCTGTTTACAATTGTTTTTCTCACTACTTTATACAATTTGCATATGGCAATAAAAGTATATGAACACGTTATATTTTGATTTTCTTATATAATCCTTCTCTCTTTGTTTTTTTGGATGTCCAGGATGCTGAAACCTGGGGGTTACATAATTTAGGCTCCATTACCCTCCAGCTTTTTTTATGTTTAGATTTGCAAGTCATTGACAGGAGATAAGAGGACAAGAAGAGGAAGCCCAGCCATTTCTTGCCTATTCTCTCTCTGTTTTAGCACTGTATACCTGGGTGTAGTTACTTCCTATCAGGACTCCAGCTTTAAGAACACCTCTCAGATTTTTGCAACACATATTCTCCCCTTAACAATACTGACTTGGATGTGGGAATAGTTCCACACAATTGTTTTAGTCTGGATACCTCATCATTTCCTCTGTATTTTTGTAAACTTGTCTACATATCTGTAGTACTTCATTTAATCCATCTGTGGGAATCTTGTTTACTGTAGTAACCCAGACTAATACAGCATAATTTTTTTGTTTTTTTGAGTTAGAGTCTCACTCTGTTGCCCAGACTGGAGTACAGTGGCTGCTCCCGGCCACCACAGCCTCAACCTGCTGGGCTCTGATGATCCTTCCACCTCAGTCTTCCAAGTAGCCAGAATTACAGGCATACGCTACCATACCCAGCTGATTTTTTGATTTTTTGCCACTGAGCCCGGCAGCATAATATTAAAAAATATATAGCCAGGCTTGGTGGCTCAGCCTGTAATCCCAGTGTTTTGGGAGGCTGAGGTGAGTGGATTGTCTGAACCCATGGGTTCGAGACCTGCCTGGGCAACTTGGCAAGACCTCATCTCTACAATAAATCAAAAATTAGCTGGGTGTGGTAGCACATGCCTGTAATTCCTGCTACTTGGAAAGCTGAGGGGAAGGATTGCCAGAGCCCAGCAGCTCAAGGCTACAGTAGCCAGGAGCAGCCACTGCACTCCAGTCTGGGTGACAGTGAGACTCCAATTTAAAAAAAAGCAAAAACAAAAAATATATACATAATTTGATGATACATTTATTGTATTTTTAATAATCAAATTTTCTATTAAGCAGAAAATATTTTTAATATTAGTATAAAATAATATCTAAAATTTATTAAATTTATTAACCTATATAGAATATTCCAATAATAATAGGTAATTGAATGAGTAACATAGATTTATTATTATTATTATTATTATTTTAGGGGTCAGATTCTCACTCTGTTGCCCAGACTGGAATGCAGTGGCCACTCCCGGCCACTGCAACCTCGACCTGCTGGGCTCCGACAATCCTTTCGAGTAGCCAGAATTACAGACACACTCTACCACACCCAGCTGATTTTTTGGTCTCACCAAGTTGCCCAGGCGGGTCTCAAACCCTTAGGCTCAGGCAATTCACTCACCTCAGCTTCCCAAAGCATGGGGTTGCAGACTGAGCCACAGAGCCTGGGCATAGATTTATTATTTATTTAAATCCTCACAAGGCCTGAAAACTTATGCTGCAAACTTATCACAATCTAGTGATAGTTCCTAATTGTGAAATTTTTAAAGTAAATGTTAGCCAAATCTAGTGTTGCACTATTCAGGAGTATTTCATCACTACTACATTTTATGTAATTAAAAAACAGAAAGAAATCTTAGAATATATAATATTGTGATAGTGTGGAAAGAGAAAAATCTGTTTTTTTTCATTTCTAGGGCAATAGATTGAAAAAAATAGTGAAGTTGAGATGGAAAAAATAGGAATTAAGCAGGAGAGTTGACCTCAGGCTCTTATCTTAAGTAAGCAACTGCTTGCCATCTCTACTTCTGTAAATATGCTGTAAGTAAGCAACTACATTCCATTTTCCTTAACTGCAATCTCTGTTTCTGTAAGCACATTTTATTACAACCCATATGAAAATGTTCATAAAAATATCTGCTTCAATGCTTGTTGTAGAAGTAGAAGTAACTGTTTCTGATCTTAAATTTAAAATTGTAAACCCACCAATGGCAAGCCTATGAATGTTGTAACCAAAAAGCTGTATAAAAGCAGCCACAAACTGAGGGTTGGGGCTCAGGTTATGGGAGGCTCCTTCACCTGAGAATTCTGGAATAAACACCTTTGATTCTCCTTTTGGTCTCTGGTGACTGTTCTGAGTACATTCATTCCTGTTCCCGGTGATTTGCTATAGTTGCTGTAAAAAAGTGAATGGTTGAATATTCATATATTTTGGATTGTTGTCATTTCCAAAACTCATGTTGAAATGTAATCCCTAAAGTTGAAGATAAGGCATAATGGGAGGTGTTTTGTTTATGAGGGCAGATTCTTCATGCTGGTTCCATTAGCAATGAGTGAGCTCTCACTCTTAATTCACACAAGAGCTGGTTGTTAAAAAGAGCCTGGTGAAAGGACAGACCGAGAGCGAGAAATGCATTTTTGTCTTGCTCCTAAACCTTAATACAATGATGAGAAAATAAAAGCTATGTTCTGGAAAAATGTATAATTTATGTAAATACTAACTTTGCCGACTTTGTCTTTTCAGAAACACAGATTTCCAAAGCACAACCTGCATCAACCCATTGTATACTCAGGACAACATCCCCCTCCACCCCCCTTCCTCAGAGTTTTCTGCCCAGACTTCCTGATGCCCTAAGGCCTAACAGATTGACAATCACACTTGCCTAAAGTAAAGGGAATTTACAAGGCCTAAGACTTCACACATTACAAATGTTATGTAAATCACAGAACTTGCAGGAACTCAGAAGGTGAAGTTAATGGGGATTCAATCCTCCTGTAAATTAGGTGCCATCTGTGGGAATATCAAGACTCTCTCAAAGCTTCCTGCTGGGAATGCATAGGAGATAAAGGGAAAATGCATCCTCCATTAGCTCCAAGGAATGTTATCCAGAAAGTTACAGGGGCACTGGAAATCTCATCACCCCCTTCTCTAGGGGGTATGAGAATATAAGCAAACATTAGCAGGTCTCTGTCACAAAATCTCCAAAACATTCCCAAATGGTCAATAAGGAAGTCATGTCAGTCACACCTACCTGATTACAATAACCCCATGAAAAAGGACTAAAATCAAGGCTCAAGGAGGTATGGGGTCACACATCTAGAGTGTAGGCCCACTCCCTGTCTGTGGGGAGTGAAGCTTTCTTAAATATTTTCTTCTTTCACTGCTTTGTGTTGCAATTCTTTGCATCTACTCAGATCTCTGGGTTCCCAGCATGCACCTCCAGCTTGCCAGCCCCGGCAGCACTGCGCCTCTCCCTCTCCCTCAATCCACCCTCACCCTGTCCCTGTCCAGTATCCTAACACCTGGGACCTCCTTTCTTCCTGCCTCCACTCTTGCTATGTGACAAGCTTTCTTCTCTGCCTTCCACCATGATTGTAAACTTACTGAGGCCTCATCAGAAATCCAACAGATGCCAGAGTCATGAAAAACCATGAGCCAAAATAAGCGTCTTTTCTTTATAAAATACTCAGTCTTGAGTATTTCTTTATAGCAGCAAAATAAACTAACACAAATATTGTCAATATTCATAAGTAATATACATTTTAAATATATATTTGAGTATAATAAATATGAATGGTGAGATCTATTGTACAGCACAACTAAATTAAAAATGCACATGAGTGATAGTACACAGATTTAAATAATACATAAAAATCCTCATTGAATGTATTAAAACAGATGAGACAATAAAATGAAAGAAGTGAGAATGAAGGAGCAAACAGCAAATAAATGTGAGTAGCAGAGTATATTTTTTTAAATAAAAGTCTCCTAAGCAAAGTGACTTCCCTCCCAGAAAGTTGGGTCTCATGAGTCTGTACCCAAAATGCATCTGAGTATATTTTATTTAATGGGAACCTTAGGTAGCTGTGTCTAATTTTTACCTACCAGAGCTGATGTGTTTCTTTATGATTGTATTATTTAGTTATCAAAAATATAGATATTGAGTAATGGTTAATACACATTGATTGTACCAGTGGGAAGTTCATAGATCTATGAATAAAAATTGCAAATATACTGTCAAAAAATAAAATGGGTAAGTAAAGCAATATGATACTTCTCCAGAGTATCTATCTATGCATCTCTCGGTAGATGTGGGACAATTCTCCTGGCAGATTATGTGGGAAAATTTTGATAACATATGTATGTCAAAAAGCTGAGAATGAGCCGGGCTCGGTGGCTCACCCTGTAATCCTGTGCCATTGGGAGGCTGAGGTGAGTGGACTGCCTGAGCCCGTTGGGTTTGAGACCCGCCTGGGCAGCGAGACCTCATCTCTACAATAAATCAAAAATTCAGCCGGGCATGGTAGCACATGCCTGTAATTCCAGCTTCTTGGAAGGCTGAGGCAGAAGGATGCCGGAGCCCAGCAGGTCGAGGCTGCGGTGGCTGGGAGCGGCCATTGCACTCCAGTCTGGGTGACAGAGTGAGACTCCAACTCAAAAAAAAAAAACAAAAAAAAAACTTAGAATGGTTTAGTGTGTGAAGCAGAGTGCTCCAAATGGAGCAAAAAGATCTAGACTATACCAAAGCAATTATAATAGCACTGTTAAGAAATAATTCTAAACTTTAAAGATAGAATGAAGTTAGTAATTAAAACAAAGGAGGTCCATAGTATTTATAAAATACTAATATTTCTAATTTTCTAATAAAAGTTGTTGGAAAAACTCATGATTTTATTGTTAATTCTACATGGAAATGAATGTTATTTATCCATAAGTTAACTTATAACTATTGATTATTCTAAAAACACTACAAGTAGATAGAGATCATAGCCCGGTAACATCAAAATTCAAACTGCATTCTATTAAAGATCAGTGACAATATAGAGAAAAGTACAAGAAAAAGACCACTGCATCCTTGCTAGCATGGATTTTCAGAATAAGTGATCAGAAGAATACATTACTGATATTAGATATTTTCTAAATGCACAGGGTTGTTCTATTGCCAATGTGGTTACAAACTTCTGTATGTAGACACTCTCAGTTTTATTATAACTAATTAGCTGTAGTAAGTGTAGGTGGAAATTTTTTTTAACTTACACTGAAAGAGAAAACTGCTTTATTTCCTTTTCAACTAACAAATAACATACTCTTTCCAAAATATTGAAAATGTTAAGCAAATAGACTAAATTTTGATCAGCAATGTGAAAACCGGAGATCACCCAGAATTTAGTATTATTGATACAAATGTTGCATCCTCCTTCCTTGGTGCTATATGTAATATGGCTCAGGGTCTGGCAAGATAATATGCAAAGGTTTGTTACTGTTTATGTGTCAGATGGAGAGTAAATTTTAATACTGTCTCCCTTTGAAAAATATCTCCTTCAATATTAAAAATAAAAGGAAGAACAATAGCAAGTGAAATTGTTTAGATGACTATGAAAAACTAAATGCATAAAACAAAAGCAGGAATGTGGATGGAATTGGTAGAACTACAGGACTGGTAGCACATTATTCATGGTTACAGGTTACAGTTTTGATTTTAACTATAACATATGCTCTATATATTTTAGAGCATGATTTAAAATGCAACTATGAGAATCACAACGGAGACAAAAATAGATAATGAGGGGCTACATTTTCTTTGTTGGAAATAAAGTGAAAAATAATTAACTGAAGACCAAGGATCTTCCAGCACAACCCTTGACAGAAAGAACAAAGACTTTAGGCAATGGTATAGGAGAAATGATCTACACAAAACATGAGAAACTTTTGGAGATGATTAGATATAGGATGTAAATGTGCAATACCCATGGGGCATAAAGAAAATAAAGGCTCAAAGGCAAAATGCTGAGGGTATAGTATTGCTCTGGTGAAAAATTGAAATGAATGAGAAGAAATATGTTTTCTGTTATGTCACTATTACATTCAAGTGTAAGTGAGATGATATATGCAAAGGAAAAAATATAATCCTACCTTTAAAATATTGAAGATGAGTCATTTTTATCTTTGACTTGATTATAATTATACCTCTAAAAAACTTTGCCATTTCCCTTGTCCTTTTCTCTAATAAACATTCACCAATATGGAATTTTAGGAAAGCAACAAGATATTAATGCTCTGATTTAAAGAAAAGTTAAAATGAGAGTATTGATCTCCACTGTTTTTTTTTGTTTTTTTTTTTTTTGAGTTGGAGTCTCACTCTGTCACCCAGACTGGAGTGCAGTGGCCACTTCTGGCCACTGCAGCCTCGACCTGCTGGACTCTGGTGATCCTTCTGCCTCAGCCTTCCAAGTAGCTGGAACTACAGGCATGCACTACCACACCCAGCTAATTTTTGATTTATTGTAGAGATGAGGTCTTGCCAAGTGCCCAAGCAGGTCTCAAACCCGCGGGCTCAGGCAATTCACTCTCCTCGGCCTCCCAAATTGCTGGGATTACAAGCTGAGCCACCGAGCCTGGCTGATCTCCACTGCTTAAAAAAAAAAAAAACCTTCATCTGGTAGATATATAACACAGTTTATTTATGGAGAAAAAGAGTAAGGTGATTGATAATCCAACTCGACAGTTTCCCTGAGAAATTTGCCTGTAACTGAGATGATAAAGCCTATGTAACAAGACATTTAACAAGAATTTTTGGCATGTAATAATAGATTTGGCTACTGGTCTTACCTATTTTTTATAGCTTAACCAAATATAATCTCCATTCGGTATGCTTTCACAACTCTCCTAAAAGATTATTTTGTTCAGTGGCATAGCATCATAAATTAGTATAGTACTACTCTAAAATCATTGGAATGAATTGATACATTAACTTGAAAATATAATGATAAATACTTCCTCAGAGAGACAGGAAAATATAAGGACCGTAGTCACCCATGTGCCAAAAAATACTAGCTGATAAATTATATTACAATCATGTATATATAAATATTCAATAAATAAATACACTTAAAAATTCTAAAGCAGTTTGATAAAGGAATAAATTCTAATATTCAATAGAACAGTAGAAAAATTATAGTTAATGTTGGTTTGTTATATATTTCAAGATAGTTAAAAGAGATTTTTAATATTTCCAGCACAAAGAAAAGAGAAAGGTTTGAGATGATGGATATCTCAGTTACCCCTATTTGATCTCTACAGATTGTCTTACAGGGATCAACGTATCACATGAACCCCAAAATATGTGTGTGTGTGTGTGTGTGTGTATGTATATATATATATATTTATATAGAATTGAAGTCTCACTCTGTCACCCAGACTGGAGTGCAGTGGTCACTCCCGGCCACTGCAGCTTCGACCTGCTGGACCCCAGTGATCCTTCCACCTCAACCTTCCAAGTAGCTGGAACTACAGGCATGCAATACCACACCCGGCTAACTTTTGATTTATTGTAGAGATGAAGTCTTGCCAAGTTGCCCAGGCAGATCTCTAACCCACGGGCTTAGGCAATTCACTCACTTCAGCCTCCCAAAATGCAGGATTACAGACTGAACTACAAGCCTGACTTATATTTATTATATATGTATAAAAACAAGTACAGTTTTAAAAATAAAGCGCATAATATTTGGCAGGAATTAAAATTACTACGCCATAAATATTCCTTGGATTTCAGATTTGAAATATGTGTATTGTAGCAATTCAATAAAAGAGTTTTGAAAAACGGTTGTTTGTTACTGGACTACAAAGTCGTCTTCAACAAAAAAAGCACATCAGAAAACCTTGAGACCAGAAATGCATATCATATCTTGTAAAACATCATAAAAATATTTGAGCAAAGAGGGATCAATTCAATATTTAAGATCACATGACAGGAGATGTCTGGGGGAGTACATTTCCTTCAGGAAAACATAACTTTAATTCCTTTGGGTCAATGGTGAGACTCCAAGTTTTCCCTGTTCATATTACTGTAAGTATTAAGCTACATTTTCCTTTGCAACCATGGTAAACCAGGTCTTTTAATTTACTCATGAAAGTCCCTGGATTGAAAGTCATGATATTGTTGGAATTAAGTAGAAATGGACTCTCTAGTTGGTCAATTCTGAATGGAAAAATATGGGAATAAATGTGTACCATCACT
>NW_007152339.1:0-413 GCF_000164805.1 Carlito syrichta | reverse complement strand
AGTAAAAATGCTCAGTTACTGGCACACCCATAATAGAGGAGGTCTAGTCCCTGGGGCACCACTTATATAGGATACCCAGTAACTAGGGCAGCAATTACAAAAGAAAACTAGTCACTGGGACACCCATGAATAAGGGGGATGAGTCACTGAGGTATTTTTCACACCCACCATGGAGGAGGGCTAGTCTGTAAGATATGCATTATGGATGAGGGCTAGTCCTTGGGGTACCCAACACAAAGGAGGCACAGTCACTATGGCACCTATTACAGACAAGGACCGGTCACAGATACAGCCATCATAGAGGAGGTCAAACACTTAAGCACCCATTAGAGGAGACCCAGTCCCTGGAGCACCCATCACAGAGGAGATTTGATAATGGGGTACCCATCACAGATAAGGTCCAGTCACTGGTG
>NW_007152338.1:0-605 GCF_000164805.1 Carlito syrichta | reverse complement strand
TAGTCCTTGGGGTACCCAACACAAAGGAGGCACAGTCACTATGGCACCTATTACAGACAAGGACCGGTCACAGATACAGCCATCATAGAGGAGGTCAAACACTTAAGCACCCATTAGAGGAGACCCAGTCCCTGGAACACCCATCACAGAGGAGATTTGATAATGGGGTACCCATCACAGATAAGGTCCAGTCACTGGTGCACTGATTATGGAAGAGAGTCAGTCAGTAGAGCAAAGATCACAGAAGAGGGCCAGTCAGTGTGGCACCAAATGCAGAGGTGGGACATTCCCTGAGGCACCCATCACAAAGGAGGACCAGTCTCTGGGGCTCCAACAGAGAGAAGGACCAGTCAATTGAGTATTCATAAAAAGCAGGGTAGTCACTGTGCACTGTAACAGAGGAGGGCTAGTCACTTCTTCATCCATCAAAAATGTGGGGCAGTTATTGGGACACTCATTATGGAGGAGGACCTTTCACTGAGGCAGTCATTATGAAGGAAGGTTGGTTACTGGAACACCTATCACAGAGGAGGTTCAGTTACTGCAGCACCCATGAGAAGAGGTCCTATCACTGCGGCACCATTATTGAAGTAGGGCAACTCATT
>NW_007152337.1:0-934 GCF_000164805.1 Carlito syrichta | reverse complement strand
CACAGAGGCTGTACTAGTTACACTCCCCACCAACAGTGTAGAAGTGTTCCCTTTTTGCCACATCTTCTCCAGCATCTGTTATTTTTTGAGTTATTGATGATGGCCATTCTGACTGGAGTTAGGTGGTATCTAAGTGTAGTTTTAATTCGCATCTCCTCGATGACTAGTGAGGCTGAACATTTTTTTATGTGTCTGTTGACTGCTCATATGTCTTCTTTTGAGAACTGTCTATTCATATTTTTTGCCCACTTTGTAATAGGGCATTTGTTTTTTTCTTTTCAGCACATTTGAGTTCCTTGTAGATCCTAGATGTTAGGCATTTGACAGACATGGAGTTAGCAAATATTTTTTCCCAGCCTGTGGGCTGTCTCCTTGCACTCTTGATGGTTTCTTTGACTTTGCAGAAACTTGTCAGTCTGATGAGGTCCCACTTGTCTATCTTATCTCTTGGCATGGATGTGAGCCAAGGTGCCTTGGTGTCTTCTGAGGTTCTGAAAAAGAAAGTGCTGTGGTGAGGCTTCTTGCCTACGGGCCTGAGAGTGTCCCATGGACCCTCTGGGGACTTTGTCATGTGCCTTCCTGGGGGAGAAGGCTCTCCAGTCCTGCGTTTCACAGAGAGTGTTCCTGTCTGGTGGCACCATCCCCAGGCCCTGCCATGGGATCTGACACCCAGTAAGTTCCCAGTCATCTCAAGAGAAAATGAATTTCTCAAGTGACGCAGCATCCCTTCGTATGACTAATTTCATCCCAGCTCTGATTTCTGGCTGGCCATTTGTGAGGCTCCGGTGGGTCCATTAGCTACAACAAATGAGTTGTGGCCAGGAGTCGTGACCCACGCTTGTCATCCCAGCAGTCTGAGAGGCCAAGACAGGATTGCTTGAACCAAGAGTTTGAGACCAGCCTGCCAACATAGTGAGACCTTGTCTCTACAGAA
>NW_007152336.1:0-873 GCF_000164805.1 Carlito syrichta | reverse complement strand
GGAGGTAAATAAGTCTGTCCATACTGGGACAAGATGAAAAATCATATCCTTAAAATTAAAATCATTCGGACTTAAATATAAACCTCACTAAATTACATTAAGACATACAGGACATAAGTTGCTAAAAAGCAGTTCCGGTCCTATGAATTGACTAGTTCCATATTTAATAACTTCTCATTGTTTGCTAATCAAAAGTCATTAATGTCTATACTTATTAATGTAAGAATTTGCGGGACAGTAATTCTTGTCTTGCTGTGCCTATTTCCAGTTATTTCCAGAGTATTGAAAAGGAACATTTTTCAGCTTAACACCGAGTTTCATGGTTTTGTACTAAAATAATAAATAAAAAAGGGGAAGATGTTGGGAGCCGGCCACGGAGGCCCACTGAGCGTTAGGGATCAGGGAGGGCCGTAGACCCCGAGACCGCTAGGACGTGTTTGGGAGCCATTGACCCCATTTTCCTCCTCTTTTTACCATAAAACACAAGTAACCTAAAGAAACTCTGCTGATCTAAGCTGAAAACTCTGTAACTGTAACAGGCATGGCTTACTCTGAAAACCTATTGTTCCTGTTTCCCATAAAACTGTGGTTTCGGCTTACAAATTAAATATAATTCAAATTCAGGTCACATTTGAGAGCCTTTTATATGGTACAAGCTTCTTTATACAATTTAACAGTATATTTGTAAAATTAGTATACACTTATAGGGAGCAGTTTCAAGCTTTTCAATAATAAAGTTGTCAAAAATGGCTCAGCACAAAGTTTGGGCCACACACCTGAGAGCCCAGTGCATACTTTAGACTGGGCTGTATTCTTTTAGGCCAGTTTTGACTACAATTAATGTAAGGTTTCAATTATTTAAAATAGGTCATG
>NW_007152335.1:0-778 GCF_000164805.1 Carlito syrichta | reverse complement strand
CCATCTAAAGCTGGAACAGCTCTCTAAATGTATATACTAATTCTACAAATATACTTTAAAAACTTATAAAGAAGCTTGTATCATGTATAAGTCTCCCAAATGTGACTTGAGTTTGAACTGTGTAAAGTTTAGAGCCAAAACCTCAGTCCGTGAGAAACGTGAACAGTGGATCCCTAGAGTCAATCATGCCTGTCATATTCTCAGAACTTCATGCTTACGTCATCAAACCCCTGCTAGTGGGTCATACCAAACAACAAAGAAAGGAGGAGGGAATGGCCCTTAATCTCCTGAACACAACCAGGTGGTCTCAGGGTCCCTAACACAACTGGATCCCTAACGCTCAGGCAGGCCTCCACGGCCAGCTCCCAACATCACCCCATTGTTAATTTTTTAGCATGAACCCATGGAACTCGGTGTTGAGTGAGAAATTCTTTTCTTCAGCACCGTGAAAATATTTGGAAGCAGGCATAGCAACACAAGAATCACTGCTCCACAAATTCCCACATTAATGAGTATAGACATCAATGACTTTTGGTTGATGAATGATGAGGGTTGTCTAATTCTGAGGACCGGAACTGTTTCTTAGTGACAGTCATATCCTGTATTTCTTGATGTAATTTAGTAAGGTCTATACTCAGGTCTGAATGATTCCAAATTCCAAGGATATTATTTCTTATTTTGTCCCTAGTGTGGACAAACTTATTTACCTCTAAAGGATTGAGGCAAATACATTTAAACTCAGAGTGACACTGGAGAGCCAATTTTATCTTTAAAGTCA
>NW_007152334.1:0-737 GCF_000164805.1 Carlito syrichta | reverse complement strand
AGGGGCTGGGGCTCTGGGCCCACAACTCCAGGAGGGCCCCCAGGGTGAAAGTGCTGGGGCTCTGTGCCAGGGCTCTGAGCCGAGGCTCCTAGTGTGACCCAGAATGAGAGGGCCAGGACTTTGGGCCCATGACTCCATGAGGTCCCCAATGTGAGAGGGCTGGGTCTCTGTGCCCGGGGTTCCCACAGGGTCCCTGGGTGAGAGGGCCAGAGCCTTTCTGGGCCTGGGTCTCTAGAAGGGTCCTGGTGTGTGAGGGCTGCTGCCCTTCTGGGCCCGAGTCTCCAGGACAGCCCCAGGGTGATAAGGCCGGGAATTTTCTTTGCCCAGGATACCATGAGGGCCCTGGTGTGAGAGGTCTGGGGCCTTTTTTTGAGGGTTCCCAGGGTGAGAGGGTTGAGGCCTGTCTGTGCCCGGTGCCCCTGCAGGGATCAGGGGTGAGAGGACTGGGGTCATTCTGGGCCCAGGACTCCAAAAAGCGCCAGGGTGAAACAGCCTGGGCTTTGGTACCGGGGCTCCAGGAGTCCCTTGTGGTGTGAGGGCCTGGGCTGTGGGCCTGGGGCTCCAGGAGGGACTGGGGTGAGCACCGGGGACCTGGGCCCTTGGTTCCAGAAGGGGCCCGGGGTCAGATGGCTGGGTCTCTGGGCCTGGGGCTTCAGGGGGACCACAGGATGGGAAAACTAGGGCACCAGTCCCAGTCGTACAGGAGGGCCCAGGGTGAGAGGGCCAGGGCTCTATGC
>NW_007152333.1:0-790 GCF_000164805.1 Carlito syrichta | reverse complement strand
TGAACATAGAATAAGTTCATAATTTTATACTTATTAGTACTAATGATAAGGTTGTATAGATTATAGTAGGATAATAGTTGTATAGAATTTAGACATGATATTATAAGTAATTAATAAAGTATAAAAGACAATAGTTTAGATATTGAAATTTATAGAAGTTGTGATAAAATTTTAGGTTAAGGATAAGTTCATAGGTAATTAAATATACAATCATAGGGCAGTATAGAAATGTAGTAGGTTATAAGAATTATAAAAATAAATAGTATAAAATTAAGGTAATAAAATTAAGTCATTTAAGTAAACTTATAGATTATAGTATAGTGTTAAGTTAATAATATTAATCGTCAAAAATATTAAAAGTTAGTAAAATTGGATTGAACTTAGAGTTAACTTGGAAAGTTTTTTAATCAGGGTTTAGAACATAGAGTATAATATGAATGATTTATTGAACATTGTGGAAAACATTTTGAACAATCTGTATTGAAATTGTGCACCTGTGATTCATACATCATGGAATTGTAATTGTTCACTGGGAACTTGGAAGTCTTATGAAGGTACATGATTTGTAAAGCGTGTTACACATCAATGAACTTGTATGCCCGCAGCAAGTAATTGTCACACTGCTGGAGATTATAGAAAATGGTATATAAGTTGGAAAAAGTTTGAATAAAATTGGCTTCAGTCTTGGCCAGACTGTTCCCAGAAGAGCTGCCTCTGTGTGGTTTCTTCTCTCCGTTCTGATTCACCGGTGCGGTCCTAACCCCCCCTTGGTCAGTGCAGGTCACCGACA
>NW_007152332.1:0-3110 GCF_000164805.1 Carlito syrichta | reverse complement strand
GGAAAACATTTTGAACAATCTGTATTGAAATTGTGCACCTGTGATTCATACATCATGGAATTGTAATTGTTCACTGGGAACTTGGAAGTCTTGTGAAGGTACATGATTTGTAAAACATGTTACACATCAATGAACTTGTACACCCCCAGCAAGTAATTGTCACACTGCTGAAGATTATAGAAAATGGTATATAAGTTGGAAAAAGTTTGAATAAAATTGGCTTCAGTCTTGGCCAGACTGTTCCCAGAAGAGCTGCCTCGGTGTGGTTTCTTCTCTCCATTCTGATTCACCGGTGCAGTCCTAACCCCCCCTTGGTCAGTGCAGGTCACCGACAGCTTGCTCTATAATTTGCAGTATACCCAAACTTTTTGCTTTTTAGAGTAAATGATTAATATAGAAAGCTTGAAATAGTATAAAAGGCTTTGTAATGGTATTTTGAAACAATAAAATATTAGGAAATAATAAGTGAGACATTAAGTTGATAAAAGTTTAAATGGTAAGGGTTAATAGTTACAGACAACACATTGTGAAAATTACATGCTTTAAACATTCTATTAGTGGATACATTGTAACAAATTTGTGGGAAGACAGACAGTAATTCACCACGGTTAGAACAGTGATCAAACCAAAATAAATGCATCTGAATTTGAAGACCAAACTGTATGTAACTAAAAGCACAAAAAGAACTTAAAAAGAAAAATAAATCGGCATCTGTATTACATAACAACAGAGTCAGTGTCCAAGTTTTCACCTATACCGATGATGTTCCTCCTTCAGGAAACCCTGACCTGTTGGAGCTGGACTCTGGCAAGTGGTGCTCGAAAGGGACCTGAAAGGTAAGCCTTACTTTAAATGGAATGGATAGAACCTTACCTAGGGTGCTGCAGATCCCTCTATAGAGACAGGCAGAGCCAGGAAGTTTAAGCAGTTTTAGAGCCATGATATGATCATGGTCCAGAGTGAAGCTAAAGAAAGAAAAATGTTCATAAGTATTTTGATGCATATGATTTCTAAAAGAGGAATTAAAGATTCCTTTACACGTTTATCTCGTTTTCTACATTTTTGTGCAAGAATAGTGCCCCTGGATCCCTGAAGAAGGCAGCGTTAATTTAGAAACATGGACAAAGTTTGGGAAAAATTGAAAGTGTATTACACTCTCCACGGTCCTGAAAGAGTGCCTGTAGATACTTTTGCATTATGTAATATAATTAGAGATGTCTTAGATCCAAAACAAAAGGTTGATAAAATGCCCATTAAAGTAAAAGAGGAACCAGGTGAAAGAACTCCTTTACTAACCCCAATTACTTCCCAGGCAATGTTAGCCACTGCCCCTGTTGATGATGATCCTCTAACCACTGAGGATAAGGAAAACTTAAAAGAATAAGCAGCTAGATATCATGAAGAAAAATATCCAGATAATATAAATTTGCCCTTTGGCGCCAAAAGACCTCTGGCAAGTGGCGCCAGAGGGGGAGGGATTGTGATTTGTGACCGTCTTGAATTAAAAGGAGAAAATTGTCTTTCTATACTGATTCCTGTCACATTCAAGGGCTCTTTCCTCATATTAAACAACCACCATTCCTGTTAATAAGTCAACTATTCTCGATTTACTTATCCAATTACAGCAACCAATAATGGTTAGAAAACAACCATTTTACATAGGTCATATTAGGTTTCAATCAGGACTGCTGGACCTCTACATCAACGTAATCAATTAGAAGACGCCTTGACAAAATTGGTCATGTGCCCTCTCCTTGTAGGTTCTTTAGTCAATCAAGCTCAGAAATTCCATAAAATTCATCACCAAAATGCTGCAGCTTTAAGGCGCCAGTTTCACATTCCAAGAGAAATGGCTGGGCAAATCATAAAAAATTGTACTTAATGTCCTATTTCTAATAACCCACTCCCATCAGGAGTTAACCCCTGCAGATTAAAACCTAATGTTTTGTGGCAAATTTATGTTACCCATTTCCAAAATTTTAGAAAATAGTCATTTCTTCATGTAACAGTGGATACATTTTCCCATGTAATTTTAGCCTCTCCCAGAACTGGGGAAGCCTATAATGAAGTAGTCCAACAATTATTCTTTTGTTTTTCACAGCTGGGTATTCCAAAACAATTAAAAACTGATAATGCTCCTCCTATGTATCAAAAGCTTTTCAGTCGCTTTGTACCCAGTTTGGCATCTCTCATTCTACAGGAAATCCGTATAATCCTCAAGATCAAGCTATAGTCGAGAGAGTCCATTAAAGGTTAAATAATCATATAATTAAATTGCAGGAAGTGGAATTCAGATATAGTTCTCTCCATCATATCATAAATCGTGCTATGTTTGTAATTAATCATCTCAATTTGAACTCTCAAGAACATTCAGCTATGATAAGACATTGGAGTCCTAAGAATACTGTTAAACCAATGGTAAAATGGAAAGATCATCTTACAGGTCAGTGGAAAGGGACCAATATCTTTTAATATGTGGGAGAGGGTATACTTGTGTTTTTCTCCAGTACTTACCCTAATCTATTTGGGTACAGGATTGTCTAATTAGACATGTCCAGCTGCCCACCCCATCGAGGTACAGACTGATGACACATAAACAACGCCATCAGACTGAGTTAGATGCAGTTGATGAAGAGAAGGTGTTGGTGCCAAAAATTAAACATCTCACCATTCAACAACTACTTCCACCTCCACCAACTAGACCAAAGACATCTCATTATTCGTCATCTCCCGCTCCTCAACCCAGACATTACCATGGAGCTGTTTTGACTAGACAGTGCAGACCGCCACATGTGGGTAAATCAAAGCACTCACCCACAATGCCGAGGATCTGCTTTGTTCTCAAAACACTTATCTCACTCCCTCTACTGTTTTTGTTGCTATGTTGGCAATTATAGAGTGCCATGAGGGTTGTATTTATTCAGAAGTATCTCATTTGGCTTATATCCCAAACCCTCCAGTGTTCCAGCTTGTTACATGGGATGCTGAGATTATTACTGTTTTTACTAATCATTCCTCTTTATTAGGAGGTTGCACTCTTTTTTCATCACAACTCAAAACTGTCATTAATCAAAATTTTTCTTTTTCAGTTTGTTCTAGATCACCTCGAA
>NW_007152331.1:0-1096 GCF_000164805.1 Carlito syrichta | reverse complement strand
AACTCCTGTGTAAAGCTATGGCAACTGATAGCCCCTCTTATCTTACCAGAACGGCAAATGATGAGATAACTGTTTTCTTAACTTATTGATGCCTGGGAACTTTGACCATAAATTAGCAATCAGGCTGGGGAGGACCATCTGAGCCCCGCAGATTGAGGCTCTGGGAACCATGATTGTGATGCAAAGCCCCAGACCAACTGACGGAGAGTCCGGCAACCAAAAAGATGTCTCCCAGGAGCGTCAAGATGGGCGTCCATGGCTCCCCAGGGAAAGGTCTGCATGGGTGGGGTTGATGAAGTAATCGGGAGAGGAAGTGGCCCTCCCCCCACCTGAAGGTGGTATACAGGGTGACCAGAACCTGGACTGACCATGGCATTGCTGGACTGCCTTGCTCACTTTGTGACCAATGGCTGCCCTAGCTCAGGGATGTCTCTTCCGTGAGCTAGGGTGATCTTATACCCAGGGGCTCAGGCAATCCTCTCACCTTGGTCTCCCAGAGCACCGGGATGACAGGCGTGAGACCCTGTGCCCAGCCTCCACACTCCTCTCAGGGCCCCACCACTAGGCCCACTCCCTTCGGATGACCCAGGAACACTGATAGGATGACTGGAGTCTCCCACCGAGCCCTCCATGGGGAGAGTGCCTATCACAGGCGTATGTCTCCACCAGGGCACTGACTCCTCTGCCTATCATGTTCTTCAGGGTGGACACACTCGCTTCCCCCAGAGCCTGCCTTGGGGAAAGGGCGGGGTTACTATCAAAGCTTTGGGAGACAGGGATGGCCAGGTGACTCTCGCATGTCTTCTCAGCACTCGGAAAGGCTGAAACGGAAAGATGGTCAGAACCTGGGAGCTCGAGACCAGTTTTGACACCATAGCAAGTCCCTACCTCAACCCCAAGCAAAACTGAGAAAACCTAGAGTGAGGGCAGGCCTCAGTAGGGGAGCAACTTCGGCCCAGAGTCCAAGAGCAGGTAGGAAGACCAGGATGTCGACCAAATGAAAAACATTGATTGCAGCAGTTTTGGAGGCTCAGGCCGAGAGGATGGCCTGAGTTGGACAATTTGAGACCACCCTGGGCAACCTAGTGAGGAAAGA
>NW_007152330.1:0-625 GCF_000164805.1 Carlito syrichta | reverse complement strand
CAGGACAGCCCTCTGACTCGGCAATAAGGACCTTCTGCCAAGAAAACCCAGGAACACATCCCTCACCCGGGGAACTTTCCTCCCATCCATTCCCATTTTCTCTGTCTCTAAAGCCAGTTGTCCTGTGAACAAACCATGCACAGTTGAGAATCTGTTTATGATTCTGATGTTTTTGGAGACAGGGTTTGGCTCCTGTGGCCCAGGCTGGTGTCCAGGGACATGACCATCGTTCACTGTCAACCTTGAAATTGTGGGCTCTGGCAGTCCTCCCTCCTCAGCCTCCTGAGTGGCCAGAACAACGGGCACCATGACCCCAGGATCTCGGTTTTGATGAGTGCGAAAATGGGGTCTCCCTGCATGACCTGGGCTGGCCTTGTGCTCCTGAGCTACAGCCATCCTCTTGCTTCAGTCTCCCAGAGCTCTGGGATTCCAGGCCTGGGCCATTGCAGCTGGCCTTCTGCTGTGGTTTTGACAAAGGATCAAGGCTGGTCTCAAGGGCTCAGCCTCGTCATTCCAGCACTTTGGAAGACTGAGGCTCACGGTCGGCCTGAGCCCATGGATCCAAAACATGCCCAGGCAACTTGGTGAGTCCTCATTTCTGCCCCCATCCCAAATCAGCCGGGCG
>NW_007152329.1:0-824 GCF_000164805.1 Carlito syrichta | reverse complement strand
ATTCCATTCCCATTTTCTCTGTCTCTAAAGCCAGTCGTCCTGTGAACAAACCATGCACAGTTGAGAATCTGTTTATGATTCTGATGTTTTCGGAGACAGGGTTTGGCTCCTGTGGCCCAGGCTGGTGTCCAGGGACATGACCATCATTCACTGTCAACCTCGAAATTGTGGGCTCTGGTAGTCCTCCCTCCTCAGCCTCCTGAGTGGCCAGAACAACGGGCACCATGACCCCAGGATCTCGGTTTTGATGAGTGCGAAAATGGGGTCTCCCTGCATGACCTGGGCTGGCCTTGTGCTCCTGAGCTACAGTCATCCTCTTGCTTCAGTCTCCCAGAGCACTGGGATTCCAGGCCTGGGCCATTGCAGCTGGCCTTCTGCTGTGGTTTTGACAAAAGATCAAGGCTGGTCTCAAGGGCTCAGCCTCGTCATTCCAGCACTTTGGGAGGCTGAGGCTCATGGTCGGCCTGAGCCCATGGATCCAAGACATGCCCAGGCAACTTGGTGAGTCCTCATTTCTGCCCCCATCCCAAATCAGCCGGGCATTGTGGCATGCATCTGTTACGGCTCCTCAGAAGGCCGGGGAGGGAAGGGTTGCCAGAGTTCCAAGGGCCAATGTTTCCGTGGACAGGAATGAGCCACCACCCTCCAGCCTAGATGATGGAGTGAGACACTAACTCAAAAAAAGGAAGAAAAGTAGAGTATCCATTTGTGTATAGAGTTGGGATGATAGTGAACAGATAGAGATAATTTGGGAAGGAGGCCCCAGCCTTGGGCCTAGAGTTCCCAAAAGATGATGGATCGTCAGATAAATTGGGCTCTGTCTG
>NW_007152328.1:0-861 GCF_000164805.1 Carlito syrichta | reverse complement strand
GCTCACTGTCGGCCTGAGCCCATGGATCCAAGACATGCCCAGGCAACTTGGTGAGTCCTCATTTCTACCCCCACCCCAAATCAGCCGGGTGTTGTGGCATGCATCTGTTACGGCTCCTCAGAAGGCTGGGGAGGGAAGGGTTGCCAGAGCTCCTAGGGCCAATGTTTCCGTGGACAGGAATGAGCCACCACCCTCCAGCCTAGATGATGGAGTGAGACACTAACTCAAAAAAAGGAAGAAAAGTAGAGTATCCATTTGTGTATGGAGTTGGGATGATAGTGAACAGACAGAGATAATTTGGGAAGGAGGCCCCAGCCTTGGGCCTAGAGTTTCCAAAAGATGATGGATCGTCAGATAAATTGGGCTCTGTCTTTGAAAGACTGAAGTGGGGGACTACTGGAGCCTGGAAATTTGAGACCAGCCTGGGCCATGTAACGAGATCACCTCACTCCCCAGAAAGCAAACAATGGAGTCACGCATAGTGGCACCCATGGTCCTGGCTACACCAGAGTGGTGGCCTCCATCCCAGGGCATTTCTTTGCATCACTCCCGCTGACAGAATGTGTGAGTCCAGGCCAGGCACTGTGGCTCACAGCCATCAGCCCTGCTCCCTCGGAGACCAAGGCAGGAGGCTGCCTGAACCCAGGGTTTGGAGACCAACTCGTGGACAGACCTCGCCTTAGAGAGAGGTCTCCAAAATAGTCAGGCATTTTGAACGCTGGAGTCAAGGCTGCCCAGGGGCTGAAGGGGGAGAACCACATGAGCTGCGCAGTTTGAGCTTCGTGAGCCACGATCATGCTGCTGCATCCCAGCAAGGCTGACGGAGACTACGGCGACAAAAAAGATGCCTCCCACCTGCAT
>NW_007152327.1:0-743 GCF_000164805.1 Carlito syrichta | reverse complement strand
GGGCCAATGTTTCCGTGGAACAGGAATGAGCCACCACCTCCAGCTAGATGATGGAGTGAGACACTAACTCAAAAAAAGGAAGAAAAGTAGAGTATCCATTTGTGTATAGAGTTGGGATGATAGTGAACAGATAGAGATAATTTGGGAAGGAGGCCCCAGCCTTGGGCCTAGAGTTCCCAAAAGATGATGGATCGTCAGATAAATTGGGCTCTGTCTTTGAAAGACTGAAGTGGGGGACTACTGGAGCCTGGAAATTTGAGACCAGCCTGGGCCATGTAACGAGATCTCCTCACTCCCCAGAAAGCAAACAATGGAGTCATGCGTAGTGGCACCCATGGTCCTGGCTACACCAGAGTGGTGGCCTCCATACAAGGGCATTTCTTTGCATCACTCCCTCTGACAGAATGTGTGAGTCCAGGCCAGGAACTGTGGCTCACAGTCATCAGCCCTGCTCCCTCGGAGACCAAGGCAGGAGGCTGCCTGAACCCAGGGTTTGGAGACCAGCTCGTGGACAGACCTCACCTTAGAGAGAGGTCTCCAAAATAGTCAGGCATTTTGGACCCTGGAGTCAAGGCTGCCCAGGGGCTGAAGGGGGAGAACCACATGAGCTGCGCAGTTTGAGGCTTCGTGAGCCACGATCATGCTGCTGCATCCCAGCAAGGCTGACGGAGACTACGGCGACAAAAAAGATACCTCCCACCTGCATCCCGATGGGAATCCGTGGCTCCCCAGCATAAGGTCTG
>NW_007152326.1:0-740 GCF_000164805.1 Carlito syrichta | reverse complement strand
ATTTGAAAGTCGGAATCTCACTCTGTCACCCAGGTCTTAGCGCAGGAGCATGCTCACAGCCACCATGGACTTCACCTGCCAGGCTGAGGCAATCATCCCACAATGGCCCCCCGAGTGACTGGAACCACAAGTCTGCACTACCACGCCCAGCTAATCTTTGGATTCATTTTTGGTGGCCGAGATATGGTCTCGCTCAGTGTTCCAAGCTGGTCTTGTACCTGCAGGGTCAGCCAGTTCTCTCACCTGGACCTCTGAAGGGCCAGGAATCCAGATTGAGCCCCAGAGCCTGGCCTGGGGTTGTGTGAGTGGTGGTTGGTATCATCAAACTGAGTCAGAAGCCTCCACTGGCTGGGTTCTGCTGATCCTTCCGCTGCAGCCTCCTGGGTAGGTGGAACAACAGGTGTGTGCCACCAAGCTCGGCTTATTTTTTTTGCATCTTGTATAGATGAGGTCCCGTCAAGGTGCCCAGATAGGTCTCGAACCTGGGGGCTCAGGTCATACTCTTGCCTTGGCCTCCCAAAGAACTGGGGTGACAAGTGTGAGACCCAGCGTCTGGCCTTCACACCCCTCTCGGGGCCCCACCATGAGGCTTGCTCCCGTCAGATGACCCAGACCCTGGAGAGGTCAGCCAGAGTATCCCACTGAGCCCACCACTCAGGAGCACCTGGCATAGGGGCGTGTCTCCACCAGGGTGCCCACACCTCGACTGCCTTGTCACCACAAGATGCACCAGCTCACTA
>NW_007152325.1:0-805 GCF_000164805.1 Carlito syrichta | reverse complement strand
CGAGAGAAAGAGAGAGAGAGAGAGACAGAAAGAAAGAAAGAAAGAAAGAAAGAAAGAAAGAAAGAAAGAAAGAAAGAAAGAAAGAAAGAAAGAAAATCTAAGTCAACAAGGAAATTCATTCCCCTGCAAAACTTCTGCCCTCAGTCCTTCTCACCCACCAAACCACATAGGAGGGTCTCCCAAGCTCTGCTCTTTCCATCCACAATCCCCTCCAATGGCTGCTCCTGCTTTGTTGTGGGAGTTCCCAAGTCTCCCTGGCCAGGTTCCTGCCGGCTCTCCACTCTGAGGTGAAAAATGTTTCCCAGGGAGGCCATCACTCCTACTCGACAAGAACCTTATGCCAAGAAAGGCCAGGGACACATCCCCCACCCAAGGACATTTCTTCCCCCCAGTCCCACTTTTTCTGGCTCTAAAACCAGTCACCCTTTGAACAAATCATGCGCAGTTCAGAATCTGTGTACAATTCTCATGTTTTGGAGAAATGGTGGGATCTGTGGCCCAGGCTGGGTCCAGTGGACATGACAGCGATTCACCACCAGTCTTGAAATTAGGGCTCCAGTGATCTTTCCACCTGACACTCTTGAGTGGCTGGGATGACGGGCACCACGAACCCTGACCCCCTGTTTGGATGGGTGCAGAGATGAGGTCTCCCTGTGTGGCATGGACTGGCCTTGAGCTCCTGGGCTCCAGACATCCTCCTGCCTCAGAATCCCAGAGTGCTAGGATTCCAGGTGTGGGCCACTGCAGCTGGCCTTCTGGTTTGTTTTCATGAATGATCGAGGCCGGGCTCAGTGTCTCAACCTCA
>NW_007152324.1:0-751 GCF_000164805.1 Carlito syrichta | reverse complement strand
CACCTGGGCAACTCGACGAGACCTACTCTCAACCCTTCCATCCCACATGAGCCAAGCATGGTGGCAGGTGCCTGTTGTTCCGGCTCCTTGGAAGGCAGGGTAGAAGACTCCCCAGAGCCCTATGGGTCGAGGCTGAGGTTGCTGGGAGCAACCCACTGCCCTCCAGTCTGGGTGACAGAGTGAGACTCTGACTCAAAAAAAAGGAAAGAAAAGAAGAACATTCATTTATGTATGGGGTTGGAATCATCGTGAACAGAGATCATTCTGGAAGAGAGGTGGCAGCATTGGGCATATAGTTATTGAAAGACAGTGGATTGGCAGCCAATCGGGCTGTGGCTTTGGGAGGCCAATGCGGGGAACTGATGGAACCTGGGAGTTTGAGACCAGCCTGAGTCACATAGCGAGACCTCATCACTCCCTGGAACACAAACACTTGAGTTGTGCGTGGTGGTACCCAGGGTCCAAGCTACAAGGTATGCGGTGGCCTCCATCCTGGGGCATGCTTTTCTGTCCCCCTGCCAACAGAACATGCAATTCCAGGCTGGGCACCGTGGCTTAAGGCCGTCAGCCCCAGGCCCTGGGAGGCTGAGGTGGGAAGCTGCCTGAGCCCTAGGGTTGCAGACCAGCCTAGGCAACCTGGCCAGATCGTGAATCCGTGATATGTCCCCAAAATTGAGTCAAGTGTGCTGGACCCTGGAGTCCCGGCTGCTCAGGAGTTGAGGAGGGAAGATCACCTGAGGCCATCAGGTTG
>NW_007152323.1:0-764 GCF_000164805.1 Carlito syrichta | reverse complement strand
AGGATAAGCCCCAGAGTCCAGACTGTGGCTGTGGTCGTGGTTGTTATTATTATTCTAAGTCGGAGTTTCACTCTGTAGCTCAGGTCATAGAGCTGGGGCCCACTCTCAGTCACTGCAGACTCCACTGGCTGGGTGCCGGTGATCCTCCCGACATGGCCTCATGGGTGGCTGGATCGAAAGCCATGTGCCATAAAGCTGGGCTCATTTTTTGGCTTTTGTAGAGACGAGGTCTTGCCAAGGTGCCCAGGCTGGTCTGAAATCCAGGAGCTCAGGCTATCCTCTCATCTTGGCCTAGCAGAGTGCTAGGATGGCAAGCATGATACCCCATGCTCAACCTCCACACCACTCTCAGGGACCATGGCAAGGCCTGTTCCCTCCAACAACCTGGGATTCCCAAGAAGGAGGCCAGATTTGCCAGCCGAGCCCATCATGGGGGGAGCACCAGGTGCTTGGGTATGTCTGTGCCAGGGCAACCACCCTTCATCCCACCTTGCTCGCCCCTCACATGGGGCACCTCAGTGAAAGGGAGGGCGGGCATGAGTCTCAAACCTTTGGCGAAGTGGGAAAGCTAGGTAACCCACACCTGTGTCTGCAGCACTTGGGGAGGCTGAGACAGGAAGATGGCCGGAGCCTGGGAACTCGAAAAAAGCAGGACACCATAGCAAAACAACACCTTGACCCAAGCAAAACATAGAAAACCTTGTGTGAAGGCCAACCTCGGAGGGAGGATTGCCTCTGGTCCATAGTTCAAGACTGGAAGGAAG
>NW_007152322.1:0-761 GCF_000164805.1 Carlito syrichta | reverse complement strand
TTGTAGATTGCCTTAGTAAGATGGACATCTTCACAATGTGATCTTCCGATCCATGAGCATGGGATATTTTCCATTGTTGTGTCAACTTTGATTTCTTGAGCAGTGTTTATAGTTTTCCTGTAAAGGTCTTTCACGTCTCTGGTTAGGAAGATGCCAAGGTACTTCAATTTTTTTGTGGCTATTGTGAATGGAATTGTGTTTTTTATTTGGGTTTCTGTTTGTTTATTATTGGTGTAGAGAAAAGCGATTGTCTTTTGTACATTTATTTTGTAACCTGAGACTTTGCCAAAGGTCTTTATCAGTGTAAGGAGGTTTTTGACAGATTCTCTTGGGTTTTCAAGGTATACAATCATGTCGTCTGCAAAGAGAGATAACTTGGCTTCCTCTTTTCCTATTTGGATACGCCTGATTGCCTTCTCTTCTCTGATTGCTCGAGCCAGGACTTCCAATACTGTGTTGAACAGGAGGGGTGAGAGTGGGCATCCTTGTCGTGTTCCGGTTTTCAGGGGAAATGGTTCTAATTTTTGTCCATTTAGGAGTATGCTGGCTGTGGGTTTCTCATAGATGGCTTTTACTATTTTGAGGTATGTTCCCCATATGCCTAGATGTTCAAGGGTTTTTATCAAGAAGCGGTGCTGGATTTTATCAAAAACTTTTTCTGCATCTAATGATATAATCATGTGGTTTTTGTTTTGATACCTGTTGATGTATTTAATAACATTTATGGTTTTACGAATGTTGAACCAGCCTTGCATCCCAGG
>NW_007152321.1:0-844 GCF_000164805.1 Carlito syrichta | reverse complement strand
GAGCATAGGATATTTTTCCACTTGTTGTGTCAACTTTGATTTCTTGAGCAGTGTTTGTAGTTTTCCTTGTAAAGGTCTTTCACGTCTCTGGTTAGGAAGATGCCAAGGTATTTCAATTTTTTTGTGGCTATTGTGAATGGAATTGTGTTTTTTATTTGGGTTTCTGTTTGTTTATTATTGGTGTAGAGAAATGCGATTGTCTTTTGTACATTTATTTTGTATCCTGAGACTTTGCCAAAGGTCTTTATCAGTGTAAGGAGGTTTTTGACAGATTCTCTTGGGTTTTCAACGTATACAATCATGTCGTCTGCAAAGAGAGATAACTTGACTTCCTCTTTTCCTATTTGGATACCCCTGATTGCCTTCTCTTCTCTGATTGCTCGAGCCAGGACTTCCAATACTATGTTGAACAGGAGGGGTGAGAGTGGGCATCCTTGTCTTGTTCCAGTTTTCAGGGGAAATGGTTCTAATTTTTGTCCATTTAGGAGTATGCTCGCTGTGGGTTTCTCGTAGATGGCTTTTACTATTTTGAGGTATGTTCCCCGTATGCCTAGATGTTCAAGGGTTTTTATCAAGAAGGGGTGCTGGATTTTATCAAAAGCTTTTTCTGCATCTAATGATATAATCATGTGGTTTTTGTTTTGACATCTGTTGATGTATTTAATAACATTTATGGTTTTACGAATGTTGAACCAGCCTTGCATCCCAGGAATGAAGCCTACTTGGTCATGATGGATGATTTTTGAGATGTATTGCTGAATCTGGTTTGCTAGCACCTTGTTGAGAATTTTAGCATCTATGTTCATCAAAGATATTGGCCTGTAGTTCTCTTCTTGCTGGATCT
>NW_007152320.1:0-672 GCF_000164805.1 Carlito syrichta | reverse complement strand
ACGGAAAGGGAATCTGCTTCTTGGAGTTGTCAATCGCCTAAATCTACAAATCTCTTGATAAGGTTTAATCAGCAATCTGGGATTCTATGTCGCCACATTTTTGGTGTGTCTTTTGAAAAGGGACCAGGAACCTTAGGTAGCAATTCCACAAGAAATTTATGGTAATCTTTCTCTTGATATCCAAGCCACCAGAATTCTAGGTCACCAGGAAATATCTTGGCATCTTGCTGAGAATGAAGCAGGAATTTCATTAATGGGAGTCCTCATATGGAGAACACTACACAACCTGTTGCTATGGAAGAATAAGAAATCTTGGTTACATGAGGCCTCCATCCCAAAAACCTACAGAACGTATCGCTTAGAAATTACCACCATTCAGGTATTGGGAGTAAGATTCTGGATAATGGGAGTCCTCATATACAGAAAACTGCACAGTCTATTCCAAAAGGAGAACTAGGAATGTGGTTTACACGTGTCCTCCATCCCAATAAAACTTCAGGGTTTCTGAATAAGGGCTAAGCACGAATTTGTGTTTTTGAAGCACGAACTAGTGAAATGAAATGCTCATATACAGACAAATGCACTGACTTTCCCGAAGAAATAATAAGGAATGTGTGTAACATGTTTTCTCAATATCCAAAAAAATATACTGCGTCTTCCAAAGAGCTAAAG
>NW_007152319.1:0-717 GCF_000164805.1 Carlito syrichta | reverse complement strand
CAGCTGGAGACCCTCATTTAAATGAATTGTTACAGAACAAAAAATTAAATATTGCATGTTGTCACTCACAAGTGTGTCCTAAACACTGGGCACAAGAATGGGGACAACAGACACTGGGAACTGATTTAAGCAGAGAGGGCAAATGGGAGGAAAGGGACACAAACTACCTACTGGATATCATGATCTCTTCTGTGGATAGGGGGCTCTTCAGAAGAACAAATATTGCCTTCATGCAAGAAAGCTTTGTAAGTACTCTACTCATGTACCCCATCATTCTAAAGTTAAAAAGTACCAAGAAAAGAAAACTCAACATGTAGGATTCACAAAGAGGTCAGATTTGAGACCTTAAAACCCAGTCTCATTAATTTTCCAAGATAGAAACACTGCAAGTTATTCCCTCAGATCACTGTGACACATAGCTGTAAGCAACCATCTTAAGAGAGCCAACTATAGCAAAATGTTTGCGAATTAATCAATAGGTGCCTCTTTGGGTGGCATTCGTAGGGCACACCTTGTAGTTTTGCACGAGCCTCCTATTTTCAACCTCAGAGAGTGAAGTGGAAACTTCAAGGGTTCCTTCACAGAATATCCTGTCCACAAAGCATTGTGATATAAAATTATAAGCTAACAAGTGTGAGATAGCCTTAAAATGTAAAAATAATTTCAAATAAGCACTTCAGGGACCTATTTGGTGTCATTCATACTGTACAGTCTGGT
>NW_007152318.1:0-5654 GCF_000164805.1 Carlito syrichta | reverse complement strand
AAAATTAGTATATTGATTTGTGTTTGAGAGCCTTTCCAGCTCTGAAAGTCCTTAATACGTTCAACAGATAAATATTTGAGTACCTATGATGAATGAATGTTAGACATGGCAGTGCCACTTCCTTTAATATAAATCCATAGGGGTCACGACATTTAAGGGAAATTATCAGTTCAGTTTAACTCTGAGCATCACTTTTGGAATTAATGTTTTCACCAAGCATATTTTTAAGAGATATGAATTGTTGTAAACAGCCTCATGGTTTTAATGTCATGTGTACATTCATGTCTTTTAAATTTGTATCTTCAGCTAGATGTTTCCCCAAAACTTCACGTTTATATATCCGCTTCCTTATCGCACATCTGTATTGGGACCTCTTAAGAGCATCTCTTGCTTCACATTTGAAGAACGAAATTCCCAGTTTTCCATGCTGCCCCCGACTCCAAACCTGCTTCTTTCACAGACTTCCTCATTTCAGTAAATGGAAGCCCCATCCTTCTAGTTTCCCAGGCTGAAAACCTTGGGAGTCATCCTTGACCCCTCTATTTTGCAGTATTTAATCTGTCGTCCACTGGTAAATCCTGTTGTGTTTGTTTTCAAAATGCGAACAGAATCTGAGGACTTTTCTTCTTCCTACCGAATTATCCTGGTGCAAGCCTGTGACAGCATACATTACTTCAGACACTTTCTTTTTATTTTTTTTTTTTTGAGTTGGAGTCTCACTCTGTCGCCCAGACTGGAGTGCAGTGGCCGCTTCCGGCCACCTCAGCCTCGACCTGCTGGGCTCCGGCGATCCTTCCGCCTCAGCCTTCCAAGTAGCTGGAACTACAGGCACACGCTACCGCACCCGGCTAATTGTTTGATTTATTGTAGAGATGAGGTCTCACCAAATTGCCCAGGCGGGTCTCAAACCCGTGGACTCAGGCAATTCACTCACCTCGGCCTCCCAAAGCACGAGATTATAGGCTGTGCCATTGAGCCCGGCTAAACTGTTTTTTAAAAAGAAGCTAAAAAGTGGAACAGAAAGTCTATGTTTATCTACGCCTTTACCATTTTCAGTCTTTTAAAATTTCTTTGTATAGGTATAGTTTCTATCTGGTGTCATTTTCTTTTGTCTGAAAAACTTTATTCAGTATTTCTTGTTGTGAAAGTGTGCTGTTGAGACCAATTCTCTTAGTTTCTATTTACCTGAAAAAGTCTTAATTTTGCATTCTTTTTAAAAAAAATTTGTCATTTGGAAATAATTTCTAAATTAAGGAAAATTGAAGGACTATCATAAATAACACATATATTATACCTTTTATACAGAATCACCTGTTTTATGAATTTGTTTTGTGCATTACTGTTTTTCTGAATGTGTGTGTGTATAGGTTTAAAACTATCTGAGAATAGTATAATCTTTACTCTTTATATACTTCTTTGTCTAGTTCCTAAGAAAAGGGATATTCTCTTTTATTGGGTACAATTTCAGTAAATTAAACTTGGTAATAAAATACTTTATGTAATCTATCATCTCTATTCCAGTTTTGTCAGTGGACTCAGTAATAGCCTTTATAGATTTTTTTTCCTGCCGTACATGATCTAGTTTTGAATCACATATTGCTTTTAGTGGTAATATCTTTAACCTTTTGTGCTCAGAGACATCTCACAGATAACCTACCTGGAACTAACCATGCTTTTTTACAAAATAGTAATGAATCGTATGTTAAATAGTATAGCATTTCAACCGATTATTTTATTGTAATGATATTTGGCTTTTAATATAATTTTGGACATCGAGGAACTTATTTATGGCAAAAAAAACATTTTATGTCTTATATTTTTCTAACATATGGTAACATGTGAAACAGTCACCGACATGCATTGTAGGTTCATTGATACATGCTGTGCAATAGTAATTTGTTTGAAGTCTTCCACCTGGTGTTTTTCTATTCAAGAAGATGATACAGTCTGAGAAACTCTGTTTCTTTTTATTGGTGAAATCAAGATATGGTTACCAGCTGTGCTTGTTGCATCTCGGTGTCTTTCCTTCTAGGCAATTTCAGTAGGTGAAGCTTGGAAATATGTGTACATGTACATATACACACATGGTATGTAGATACAGACACGTGCGTATATGCAGGTATACTCAATGTGTGTGTGTGTGTGTATTGGTATGTTCTTACATATATACACTTGTACATCCATTTAAACTTATGTGTTTTAGAGATCATGAGAACATACCAATACCTCCTTTCAGTCCAACCCCACAGGGTTCTTTACCTTTCTCCATTCCATGTTTGTTTCCCCTTTTTCTCACAGTGAGAATCTTCCTTCCCCACAGGATTGTAACATTTACTATGTTGTTTAATTCTCTAATACATCTAAAATAGTTTCAGAACTGCTTCATCTTTACTACTACTTCACTACAGAATAGATCTGTAAGAAAGAATTCAGGATTTATTTTAGTTCTTCTGTGCAGCCTTCCATGTTTGTTCCCCCAACCCCACCTCCTCCCTGCCTGCCCATTGCCTCCAGTGAGGGTCTGAAGTTTAGTATTGTGTCCATAAGTTTCTTTTTACTTGCTTCAGTGTGGTTATGTTGTCTGATACACAGTTGGGTTTACTTGTTTTATTTTGTTTCCGGTTCTTGTTGTTTACTTCTTCCTTCTAATGATAAGAAATTAATAACTTAAATGTAACATTTATACTACTAAAAAGATGTATTTTTATGGTGGACCAACTGCTAATACGAAAGTATTACATATAGTAGCAGTTTTCTTTTGTATCAAGTGCTTTCCTCTTTGCTTGTTGGATCATTTTCATGATGGTAGATTTAAAGTTCTTATTGGATAATTCCAACAACTGAGTTATCTTAGTGTTGGCATCTTTGTCTTTTTGCATTCAGGTTGTGATTTTCCTGGTTCTTAGTATGACATTTTTTTTGTCTTTTTTTTTGAGTCGGGGTCTCACTCTGTCTCCCAGGCTGGAGTGTAGTGGCACGTTCATGGCCACCGCAGCCTCTAACTGCTGGGCTCAGGCAATCCTTTCACCTCAGCCTTCCAGGTAGCTAGCAATACTGACACATGCCACCACACCTGGCTAATTTTTGGATTTATTGTAGTGATGAGGTCTCACCAAGTTGCCCAGGCTGGTCTTGAAGACCTAGGCTCAGGCAATCCTCTCGCCTCCTCCTCCCAAAGTGCTGGGATTATAGGCGTAAGCCACCATGCCTAACCTTTTTTAAAAATTTGTATTCTGGACAATTTTTTTTTTTTTTTGTTGGAGTCTCACTCTGTCACCCAGACTGGAGTGCAGTGGCACTCTCCCAGCCACCGAAGCCTCAACCAGCTGGGCTCCGGCGATTCTTCTGCCTCTGCCTTCCAAGTAGCTGGAACTACAGGCGCGTGCTACCATGCCTGGCTAATTTTTTGATTTATTGTAGAGATGAGGTCTCGCCAAGTTGCCCAGGCGGGTCTCAAACCCGCGGGCTCAGGTAGTTCACTCACCTCGGCCTCCCAAGGCGTGGAATTACAGGCTGAGCCACCGAGCCCGGCCTATTCTGGACATTTTAAGTATACTATGTGAGATTCTAGATCCTATTTAAATATTCTAGTGTTGCAGGAGGTTACCTTGTTTAAGTTTAATATGCAGATTCTGGCCTACTTTTGTAGGCTGCAGTTCTAATGACAATTTTGTTCCCAGGTTCCTTGCAGTGTTTTCTGGTTTACTTTATTTACTTGCTACCTGGAGGCCACTATGAAAACCTGGTATTCCACATTGTGGTTCAGTTTTCAAACCTTTTGGCATATTAACTGTAAACAGTTTCATGTGTGAGTTGGCCTGGTATGTAGTCAGGATTTCCTAGATAGGCTTAAAGAATTCTTGTCTCCAGGTTTCTTCTGTTTGAGATTCTCCCCCACTCACTAGTTGAGAGGGTGAAGGTGCCACCTGCCACCACCAGGTGTGGGGTGAAGTCTGGGCTCCTCACTAGGCCGCCAGTGACACTGTTGTGGGGAAGGACGGTCTGCCTCAGGCCTCCTGCCACCGCTGATTGGCAGTCTGTACCCCCCACTTATTCCGTGATAACATTGGAGGGAGTGGGAAGCGTCAGCAGTGTTTAGCTCGGGTAGGTTAGGTATTGTTAAAAAGGTCTTGGGGCGCTCCCTTTTATATTCCTTTGCTTAGAGGGAGTAGGTTTTTCTTGGGACTTTTCTGTCTGTGCCTGTTTGTGGTTTTGGGCTTCTCTAGAGCCTAGTCTGGATTATATAGAATATAAAAAGAAAACCCAAGTCTGGGCGTGGTGGCTCACGCCTATCATCCCAGCACTTTGGGAGGCTGAGGTGAGGTGAGAGGATTACCTGAGCCCATGGGTTCGAGACCAGCCTGGGCTACTTGGCGAGACCTCATCTCTACAATAAATTTTTAAAAAATTAGCCAACCTGGTGGCACATGCCTGTGGTTCCAGCTACTTGGAAGGCTGAGGTGGAAGGATCACCTGAGTCCAGCAGGTCGAGGCAGCGGTGGCTGTGAGTATGCTACTGCACTCTGGCCTAGGCGGCAGAGTGCGACTCCAACTCAAAACAACAAAAAGAAAACCCAGAGAACTTAGTGCTTTGTCATTTCTCCAATTCTGAGGTCAGTTCATCTTCCTCTTTCTGCCTTTCAGAGCTCTCTAAGAATTACCTGTTATATACAGGGTTTTTAGTTGTGCTTAGTAGGGAAGAATAGAAAGAAATGAGTCTAATCTACCTTGTTCAGAATCAGAAGTTCTTTTCATGTATTTTAAATTTCCGTTTTGGGTGTAGACTCATTTAGGATTGCTGTGTCTTCCTGGTAAATTGGGTCCCTTTATCGTTATATAATTTCTCTCATTATCCTTGATACCATTCATTGTTCTAAAACCTGTTTTGCCTCATATTAATGTAGTTACTCCAGGTTTTTTTATTAGTGTTTACATGATTTATTTCTTTTTATACTTGTATTATTAGCTTTTTGTTCAAAATGAGTTCTTTTTCAAAGATGTGGGGTACAATTCAGGATTAGGTGTGCAAGTGGACATCATACAGTGTCGGTGACCTGCACTGACCAGGGAAGGGTTAGGACCGCACCGGTGAATCAGAACGGAGAGAAGAAAACTACTCGGAGGCAGCTCTTCTGGGAACAGTCTGGCCAAGACTGAAGCCGATTTTATTCAAACCTTTTCCAACTTATATACCATTTTCTATACCCTCCAGCAATGTGATAATCACTCACTGGGGGCGTACAAGTTTCGTGCTTTACAAACTATGCATCACAAGACCACCACGAGATCTGCAATTTCCAAGCAAACAATTCAAATTCCATGATGCCTGCCGTGCTTACATCAAGGTCACAGGTGCACAATTTCAATACAAATCGTTCGAAGTGTTTTCCATAATGTTCAACGAATCATTCATATTATACTCTTTGCTCTATACCCTGATTAATACAAAAAACTTTCCTGAGTTAATTCTAGGTTCAATCCAAGTTCACTGATTCCCAATATTTTTAACAATTAATATTATCAACTTAACACTATACTATTAACCTATTACAATTTAACATAAACGCCTTATAACTCAGTTAAAACTTATTCTTAAACTACAAAACTTTACTATAATTCATGTTTCATATGTCTAAACTTTAATTTTCATATGA
>NW_007152317.1:0-1534 GCF_000164805.1 Carlito syrichta | reverse complement strand
CGGGGGCGTACAAGTTTCGTGCTTTACAAACTATGCATCACAAGACCACCACGAGATCTGCAATTTCCAAGCAAACAATTCAAATTCCATGATGCCTGCCGTGCTTACATCAAGGTCACAGGTGCACAATTTCAATACAAATCGTTCGAAGTGTTTTCCATAATGTTCAACGAATCATTCATATTATACTCTTTGCTCTATACCCTGATTAATACAAAAAACTTTCCTGAGTTAATTCTAGGTTCAATCCAAGTTCACTGATTCCCAATATTTTTAACAATTAATATTATCAACTTAACACTATACTATTAACCTATTACAATTTAACATAACGCCTTATAACTCAGTTAAAACTTATTCTTAAACTACAAAACTTTACTATAATTCATGTTTCATATGTCTAAACTTTAATTTTCATATGATCTAGTTATTGGACTTTAATACTATGCTATATCCTATTAAGCTAATACCTTATCGTTAATTCTTTTATAAATCATATAGTAACTATTACACTTGAATAATGTAGCAAAAGGAATCAAAACAGCAAGCATAGATTTACGCAGCTATGAGTGTATATGTATATATTTTATCCCAACAAGTCTACTCTAAAAATCAAATAGTAGCTGTCACACTCTTGAACAAGGAAATGCAGGGCTTCCAAGATGGCGGCCATGGGCCGAAGCAGACAGAGTTTCGGTAATTAACGAAACAAAAGAAAACGTTCTACCTGGCTAGGGGCAGGGGACAGAACTATCATGGTAATTTAGTTTCTAATCTTAGCCCTAGGGGAAACAGCTTTCGGGAACAAGGACTACCCAGTCTACCAGGAAATAGAAGTAAAAAAATATCTAGAAAGAAGCTAAACTTAGAAAGACAGAAACAATTCCGCCATGCACCTTCCATCAAGTGTACTGAGATTCACTTGTAAGTTTTACTGCCATGTATGCACACTGGTCACCAATCACACGCCAATATCATAGGTATAACTGATATCCTATGTCAGAGGCGATCTTCCAGATGGGCCTTTACAGGCCTCAGCCATGTAGCTATAGATGTTGGCTCCCAACAAGCCAGCATGTTAGAAAACTGCGAGCCAGCATCACTCCCGGGACCATCCTGATCCACCTCACTGGGGCCACAGAGGCAAGAGGGTGGTTTTCTGGAAGCAACTGGGCAGTGGCTTGTTACTTGTGACTGGCCCTCTGGTCCTCAGTCGAGTTCCTCTGAGAAGAACATACCAGAAATTTGTCATCGCCACCTCCACAAAAATTGATATCAGCAGTGTGAAGATCCCAAAGCATCTTATTGATGCTGACTTCAAGAAGAAGCAGCTGCAGAAGACCAGGCACTAGGTGGGTAAGATCTTCGACACAGAAAAAGAGAAATATGAGATTACAGAGCAGCGCAAGATTGATCAGAAAGCTGGGGACTTGCAAATCTTACCAAAAATCAAAGCTATTCCTCAGCTCCAGGGCTACCTGTGATCTGTGTTTGCCCTGACAAATGGTGTTTATCCTCACAAATGAGTGTTCTA
>NW_007152316.1:0-755 GCF_000164805.1 Carlito syrichta | reverse complement strand
CCCTCAGGAAAACTAAACCAGATTCCAGGACTGAAAGAATCATCTCGCCATATCTGTGTGTATCATTGTCTTAAGATGTACCCTGTAATGCTAAAACTTCTGTTTGTGTGTCGATTTGATATGCTCGGGTGGTTTTGAGGTTTCTAAGCATGTAGTATATATTTTTAAAGGTAAGCAGGAATCAGGGATTCCACATCCCTGGGTAAAAGCTGAGCATGTGTATATTTGCACACAGAATTTTGGAATACGTATCGCCAGGGAAAATCAGCGCATCTTGCTGAAAATGAGAAGAGAATCCATGTTCAGGGAGTCCTCAAACATCAAAATCTATATGGACTCTTGATAAGTTAATGAGGAATCTGTGCTTGTAGGTCCAACATTTTTCAGAGCTACTTTCTGGGTGGTGTATAACTAAAATCACTAATTACCCATCCAAGAGGATTCAGGTCCTCCTGATAGTTGTAATCGAGCATCTGGACATACAATTCCTTTTGCTTCTTATGAATATCTATGGCCGTAATCCAGTTCCCCAGGAATCAATTGGAATTTTGGAACTAAATACCTCGCTTCAGGTTTCCTCAAAATACCGAAATTTCTTGTGGTCAGGCTGGTGGGAATTGGGATATTGGGTTTAGAATATTCCACATTTTTACAATGTCCTGTTAAGTGGAATCTGGCAACTTGGAATACAGTTCCCAGGTACTATATGGGAGTCTTTCTATTGATATCCAGACAACGGGAATTCTATGTTCATC
>NW_007152315.1:0-784 GCF_000164805.1 Carlito syrichta | reverse complement strand
TAATGAAGATTATAGTTTCAACACTTATGAATTCTTAATATTTCTGTTTAGTTTGAAGTGACTAGTTTTGGCTGCTTGTTTACTTTGTGGGTTTGCTGCCGTGTCATGGTTTGTTAACATACTCAAGACAGAGATATATTTTTAGATTTAGGAGTATTGTAAATTGTCTTTTCCACACCACTGCATACACTGGAAGACTTGCATAGTGTTTTCTAGAGAGGACCTTCCCTTGTGAGTTTAAGACTAAAGCTCAGCACTGACCTTGCTTTGACTGATCAGGATCCTTCAATTCAACTTCTCAAATTGAGATTCCCTGCTCTGAGTCCCAGATAAAGACAGAAAGGTGACAAGAAGGGAGAATGCATTTTGAGGGTGAGCTCAGTCAATCCCGGTTCCTCCAAGATTAATTCTGTCAATGTGTTACATGTGCATGTCTTATCCTCCTGGATAGGGCATGTGATGTGTAAATATTTGAGAGAACTGCATCCAGAAGCACAGCAAGGACCTGTGTTCTCTGGCGAAGACTCAGATACAGAAAAAAGAGAATTGTTTAAGTGATTTCTAGAGGTCCCTTGTACCTTAAAGATATATGTTCTATTTTGAAACTATCTTTTTTTTGGTTACATAATCAAACTCACATATACACATGATAAATTAGCATTAAATAAGTAACTGAAGGGATATGAAGAAAATATCTATACATAATCTTTCACTTTTCTCTCATTATTTCAGAATCCAGAGGGGATATTGTGATTATCCAGACTCCACCCTCCCTGTCCCTGGA
>NW_007152314.1:0-758 GCF_000164805.1 Carlito syrichta | reverse complement strand
TTAGCGACCAACTTCTGTCTCAGCCCAAGCGAATGCTCGCCAGCCCCGAGCAAACTACACGCTCCGCGCCTGTGACGTCTCAGTGCGGCTCATGACACAGAGGTCATCCAAGGAGGGAACGTGGGCCCTGCCGAGCGACAAGATGATGCGACGAGGGGTACAGCACGTGTCCCAGCCAACCATTGGTGTAGCTGAGACTTCTAACCCTGGGGACTTCCTGCCACTGCTTGCAGGTTATGACCACCAGGTGGACCACTATGTTGGGGTGGGTGGGCCCTGACAGCTTGGGCACTCTGCTGCTGTGTATCCTGGTCCTGTCCTCTGGGTCACTGGGGCAGTGCCTGCTCAAAGTTCAACCCAGGAGCAACTCAGTATTCTTTAAATCGATCATTTGGTGAGGTGTAAAGCTAAGGTTGTATTATTGCTACTGTTGTTGATTTCTCTTTTTTGTCATTTTCAGTGTTTTGTTTTGGTTTTGGGGGGATTGTTTATAACTCTCAAGGTAGAATTTTTGTTCCTCTTGTTAGAGCCAAAGGTTTTCATTATTGTTGAAATAGAACAGCAGGTTTTATTGTTGTTATATTATAGAACAATATAGTTTCTGTTTTTCCAATTGCGTTATTGTTGCTGCTGATCTCTCTCTCTCTCTCTCTCTCTCTCTCTCTCTCTCTCCCCGCCCCCCCTCTCTCTTTCATTTTTGATGTTTCTTTTTTCTTTTGGTGTGGTTGCCTTTGATGAGTTTTCTTAGTGTATCACAG
>NW_007152313.1:0-832 GCF_000164805.1 Carlito syrichta | reverse complement strand
TGGTGAAAATCTTCATAGCTGTCCTGGCTGATTTAGTCAGCAGTGAAATAAGAAAATTAGTACCAGATCCTTTACTGATATATGCTGAGGAAAAGGCAATAATGGTTTTAAAGCCAATGGCACAAATTCTTTTCCAGGAGATGCTGCATTTTATACAACACCAAACAGCTTCATTTTTATACAACCAGTTTTACCTGATGCTTTCTAAATAGGTCACATTTTGTCCAAATGGAAAGGCTCCACAGGCACAAGTAATTGTTTAATACCTGCTTCTGAATCAGCATGGTATCTCCAGATTATTTGGGAAATCTGAAAATAAACACGATCTTTTTAATAAGAACCATGATACAGCATGAAAAATAAATGGCATGAGTATGTATGATGATTATTTCCCAATGGAAAAATTGCATTTAAAATTACACGAAGAAGTTGGCTGAATTACAGTTTATACATGCTTTACCTTATGATGAGCATCAGTACTCATGTTGGGAAATCTGAAAAGAAACTAGATCCATTGACTGTTAACGGATGACACAATATGCCAAGTGAATTGCATCTATATATACAATGATGATTTGGAAATGTAGGTTGGAAATGTTGAATATTTAGGTGGTTGGTTATGAGGCACATATTCTATGTAAAGCAGAGAATATTGAAGTGGAGCTATGTACAGCAATTATTTGGAAACTTTAGTAACTAAATATCTAAGTGGTTGATTATGAGGCACATATTCATTTTAAGCAGAGACTACTGGGGTGGTGTTGTGCACAGTGATTTTTTAGAAGTGTTGATGTTTGATTATTAAGGTGATGGGTTATGAGACACATATTCT
>NW_007152312.1:0-954 GCF_000164805.1 Carlito syrichta | reverse complement strand
ATTTCAAACTGTCAGATGTATATAGCTCTGGTGCAGAAAGCCTTTGAACCAGATTAGAATGTAAATGAAACTTTACTGTATCAATTGTCATTTTCTTCCTCTTCTTGAGGAATCTGGAGTTTTAATTTTTAATACAAAATTTGAATACAGTAGAGAACTTTTTATGTATGGAATCAATATGCAAATAATTTTCAGATTTCAGATTTATTTGGATTCTAAAATAATGGTGTCACATCAAGAAAAATACCTGACTTTTTAGTAGCACATATCAGAACCCAAAATACCAAAACGACTAGGGTAGTTGGTAATGACTGTAATAATTAGCAATATTGGGAAAATCAGGTAGAGGTCATTGTCAAAGAACCTATTGAAATTGAAAAGCAAGAGATTATTGAAAAAGGTGACACTGTGGAAACTGTCTCTCTCAGCTCTTATGCTGATTTTCTATGCATTTACATTGAATAAGAATAAAATATTTTGAAACAAATCACTCTAATTTTGAAGTCAAGCCTAAGATGCCTAGAGCAGTGACATATGTCTGTGCTCACTTCAGGGAAGTCTGCTAGAAAAAATAATTTATCTTCAATCCAAACTGTTAGGGTACAGATAGGATGAGGGTGTATGGAGAGGTGAGAGGCACAGGAGAGAGGGGTGCAGCACCTCCAGAGCCAGCAAGCCAGTGGTGCACACACTGGGATCCCAGAGATTCGAGTAGATGCAAAGAAATGTGACACACAAAAAGGTTAAGAAAGAAAAGTTTATTTAAAAGTAAGTAAACAAGATTTACCTCCTCAAGGTGGGGGAGGAGACCAAAGCCTGGAAACATGGTGACAGCCATAGCTCAAAGAGCACATGGCTACCCCAGAGTCTAGCAAGGAAATGGCTGATGGTTGCTTGTGGTTGAGTCCTTTTAACCATTCCCCTTGATGGGGAAGATCATTAGTGATTGGGTGG
>NW_007152311.1:0-754 GCF_000164805.1 Carlito syrichta | reverse complement strand
CTTAACTAGTTGGCTAACGAGAGAGCTAGCTGACTTAACTAGTTGGTTAATGAGTTAGCTAGGTGAATTATCTTGTTGGCTGATGAGTCCACTGGCTAGTTAGCAAGTTCACCAAGTTGGGTGACTACTTGGCCAACTTAACTGACATAAGTTGGCTGACTACTCGGCCAACAAGTTAGCTGGGCTAACTAGCTGACTGACTAACTGGTTAACAAGTTAGCTCATTTAACTTTTTGTCTGGCTAGTTCGCTGACCTAACTAGTCCCTGAATAATCAGCAGACTATTTCGCTTTTCTAACTAGTCAACAGACTAGTTAGCCGACATAACTTGTCAGCAGACAAGTTGGCTGACTAGTCGGTCGACTTGTTAGCTGACTTAACTAGTTGGCCGGCCACTCAGCTGACCAGTTAGCTGGCTTAACAAGTTTCCTGGTGAGTGAGCCGACAGGTGAGCTGTCTTAACTAGTCGGCAGGTGAGTGAGCCGACTGGTCAGCTGACTTAACGAGTCACCCAGCGAGTGAGCTGACTGCTCAGCTGACTCAACTATTCAGCTGGCGAGTGAGCTGACTGGTCAGCTGATTTTAGACAGTTGGCGAGTGAGCCGACTGGTCAGAAGACTTAGCTAGTCGGCCTGTGAGTGAGCCAATGGACTAGCCGACTTAACTAGTCATCTGGCAAGTAAGCTGACTGGTCAGCTTACTTAACTTGTTAGTTGGTGAGTGAGCTGACTGGTCAGCTGACTTTAGACAGCTG
>NW_007152310.1:0-820 GCF_000164805.1 Carlito syrichta | reverse complement strand
GCTAGCCAGCTGACTTAACTAGCTCGGTAACTCTTTAGCCACCTGGAGAGAGAGCTGATCTAACTAGCTGACTTAATTAGCTAGCCAGCTGACTTAACTAGGTCACTACCTAGCCAGGTGATTTAACTAGCTGTCTTAACTAGCTGGCCTGCTTTCTAGCCAGTTGAATTAACTAGCTAGGTACACAGCTGACCAGCTGGCTGTCTAGTTGAATTAACTAGGTGACAACTAGCTAGCCAACTGTTTAGCCAGCAGACTTAATTGCCTAGCTATCTAGCTAAATAGCAGGCAAGCCAGTTGACTTAACTAGCTGATTTAACGAAGTAGCCAGCTGTCTAGCCAGCAGACTTAACTAGCTATTACCAGCTAGACAGCTGAATAGCTAACTGACTTAACTAGCTGACATAACCAGACGCCAGATGTTTAGCCAGCTGACTTAGCTAGCTACCTACTTACATAGCCCAGACTGGCTTGCCAGCTGACTTAACTACCCAAATACCTAGCTAATCTACAGGGCAGTTAGCTGACTTAAGTTGGTGACTTAACTAGCTAGCCAACTGGATAGCCAGCTGACATAACTAGTTAGCCATCCTGCTAGGCTTCTGGCTATCCAGCTGACTTAACTGACTTAACTAGTTAGCCAGCAGACTTAACTAGCTAGCTACCTAGCTACCCAGTTGACCTAACTAGCTGACTTAACTAGCTTGCTACCTACCTAGCCAGGTGACTTAACTAGGTGACTTAACTAGCTAGTTAGCTGACTATCTAGCTCTCTTAACTAGCTAACCACCTAGCGAGACAGCTGACTTAACCAGCTGAA
>NW_007152309.1:0-476 GCF_000164805.1 Carlito syrichta | reverse complement strand
ACTCTAGCAACCCTGTTCAGTCAATCGCTAGCAGATGTGACAGCTGTCCCAACCAGTGATTGCTCTCCCCAACCCCCTCACAGCTTTCTCAGTGTGCCCTTTATAAACCCATTGCTCATCTTGCTGGTGGCGACTTCCCCGGCCCACAGCTACATGGGCTGGTGAACTTCGCCTGGGATTGCGCTCATAAATTTTTTTTGGCTCCTTTGTTGCCGTTTTGCCTGGTCTGGTTTCATTTACCTTATAATATCCTTTACTCTAGCACTTAATGCAATGATTTCTTTCCAACAATGACATTTGCAGGCATGTTTCTCCCCCAATACATTGTTAGCTATTTGATAAACAAAAAGGGCAACACATTGGTAAATTTTTTTCATTACATGTGCTTGTGTCTGTCTTCTCACTCTTCTAAAACAGCATTCTCCCTTTTTTTTTTTTTTTGAGATGAAATTTCACTCTGTCGCCCAGACTGGGGG
>NW_007152308.1:0-416 GCF_000164805.1 Carlito syrichta | reverse complement strand
ATATTCAGTCTAAAAAAGGGGATCCTCCCATTTGCCATGATCTAGATGGACCTGAATGACGTTATGCTAAGTAAACTAAAACAGATACAGAAAGAAAAAATGTCGCATAATTGCACTTATATGTGATTTTTTAAAAAATAGCTCAAGTGCACAGAGACACAGAATGAAACAGCGGTTGCTCCTGGGGAGGTGGAGGGGGAGCAGAATGGGATATGTAGAGAAAAGGAGACAAATTAATAGCTGTATGGGATGAGTAAGTCAGTGAACAAGTTCATAGAGATTCAAATTATAACATACACACCAATGGTAGCAGAATTTTATTGTATTAGGGATTTTTGTTTAATCAATACACTTTAGCTGCTCTTGTCATACATCCAAAGTAATTAATTGAGATGATAATTATATTAGTCTGTTTC
>NW_007152307.1:0-4418 GCF_000164805.1 Carlito syrichta | reverse complement strand
TCTTTCCCCGTCCCAAATTATAAGAGGTTAGTAACAGATATTTTAAACTCAAAAATTTTGCCACATTAGTCACTTTTATTTTCTTTATTTTTACAGGCAAAGTTACATGAACTTTATCTTATCACCTGTCTTGTCTCGCATGACTTTTAACTAGGAATACAAAAGAGCAAAGGGGAACTATCCTAAGAAGGAGAGAGATAATCACAATTGTGTGGATTATGAAAGATTGCTCCAACTGTATCATAGAGGAAGGCAGGAAGACTGCCTGGGACCACTCTCCTCTGCTAGCAATTAAATTAATTTAGAAAGTACTGGTGAGGATATCAAACAGATGTTTATTAGTTAGTGAATTGCAATTTCCAAGTAATATATTTTCAATGAGGACTTCTGAAGGTATACTACTTAGTTGAAATGATTTGCCTTCTTATAAACAGGATAAACATGATTGAAAGTCAACAGAGTTGCCGGGTTCAGTGGCTCAGCCTGTAATCCCTTTGCGAGGCTGAGGTGAGTGGATTGCCGGAGCCCGTGGGTTCGAGACCCGCTTGGGCAGCAAGACATCATCTCTACGATAAATAAAAAAATCAGCCGGGCGTGGTAGCACATGCCTGTAATTCCGGCTACTTGGAAGGCTGACGTGGAAGGATCGCCAGAGCCCAGCAGGTCGAGGCTGCGGTGGCCGGGAGCAGCCACTGTACTCGAGTCTGGGCGACAGAGTGAGACTCCTACTCAAATAAAAAAAAAAAGAAAAGAAAAAAGAAAGTCAACAAAGGCAAAGAATATTTTGATGCTATTTGGCCCCAGCATATCACACAATATAAGACATTAGCCACCTTAAATGACTAAAGCCATGCTGAAGAAAAAAAGTGCATTAAGTTCCCAATAATTCAAAAGAGAGACTTTTAGCTTCCTCATCATTCTTATAGCTTGTGATATTTTAGCATTTTATGACCGTAGTTCATGTCTTTTTTGGGGAGAGGGGATTGGAGTCTCACTCCGTTGCCCAGGCTGGAGTGCAGTGGCACTCTCACAGCCACCCCAGCGTCAACCGACTGGGCTCCAGTGATCCTTCTACCACAACCTTCCAGTAGCTGGAACTACAGACACATGCTACCACACCCAGCTATTTTTTTCTTTTATTTATTGTGGAGACGAGGTCTTGCCAAGTTTCTCAGGCTGGTCTTGAACCCTTGGGCTCAGGCAATCCACTCGCCTCGGCCTCCCAAAGTACTGAGATTACAGGTTGAGCCACCAAGCCTGGCCTCAGATGTCTTTCACAACCATCAAATATTTCACTAGTCATTTGTAATGACTTACCACTTAGAAATTGCCCAGAAATAAAATTACAAGACTATAGTTGAAATGTCACATGCCTTTTCTGCTTCATCATGAAGAGATAAGAAAATAATTTATTGGGTTTGGAATATATTAAGATAATTGCAATATTTGATATTTTAAAGAATACATTGTGGTTTTATAAGGTGCTTAATTAATTTGATTGTCTTCAATAAAATGCTATAACATACCATCTACTGTATAGTATACAGCAAATCTTCATCTTTCATTTGATGATTGTGCAATTGATTTATGCTGTTGACAACTCAACACTGGTGATTATAGAACTTTGAGTGATTGTGGTGTTCTGGTATTTAAAAATTCCTTTTCATGATGTTTGAAAGGATAGAATTAGGTTTCACATAGAAAAAGTAACTAAAGCAGTGACAAATAGCTTTGCCCATATGTTACATATTAACGAGAACTATTTTTTTTCAGAAACATATATTTGAGTGATCACTAGATTATCATGCTTGTTGGTTTGTAGAGGTGCAATGGATATTGCATTCATAATTTTAATATCTATCTATTTTTTAAATTTTACTTAAATCCAGGTATTTGTGAAGTCAAAATGGAACTCCATAATTTCTATATAAGAGATTGCAGCTTGATAGTGAGGGTTTTGTATAACCACTGGGGAAAACAGTTGTTGAACAGCAGTATATAAGGAATTGACAAGCAGTGTTGATACTCCTGATGAGACTACTGAAGATGGACAACATAATCTTTTCGCAGCACTAATTTCAAAAATCGTGTAACTTTCTCTGGCTTTGTTAAGTCACCCAGGGTTTTGTTTTTGTTTTGGTTCATAAACTTAGTTTATTTGGCATATTTTGAGTGTTTCTTAATTGTTCTTCAACATTTTTTCTGGTTTCTTTTGGGGGGGTTGAGTTTTTTTAATTTTTTGGTTATAATGATGTGGGGTACAATTCAGGGTTAGGTAGACAAACATTGATTATGCAGGTATCCTTGTTGATGAGGTATGCCCTTCCCTCCCTTAGCAGTTTCCCTCAACTGCCTATCCCACCCCCCTTCCCTGACAGTTTCCCATTACTGCCAAAATGCATTCTTATAGTATTATAAGTTGTTCAAGATCCACTTATGGGTGAGAACATAGGGTACTCAAATCATTCTACAAAAATGATACCTGCACGCATATGTTTGTTGCAGCTCTGTTCACAATAGCAAAAACATGGAATCAACCATGTTATCCATCGAAGCTGGTCTGGATAAAGAAATGTGGTACATATAGATAATGGAATATTATGCAGTCATAAAGAAGGACAATATATGGATGGATTTGGAGTCGATCATACTCAGCGATCTATCACAGAAACAAAGCTACCCAGGTTTAAAAGCTTAATTTAAGACCAGGCACAGTGGTTCATGTCTGTAATTCTGCTACTCTGAGAGACTGAGACAGGAGGATTACTTCAGCCCAGGAACTCAAGACCAGCTGAGGCAGCATTGTGACATCTCATCCCTACAAAAAAATCGAAAAATTAGCTGGTCCTGGTGGCACATACCTGTAGGCCCAGCTATTCAGGACAGAGGGGTTTCCTGCTTGAGTTCAGGAGGTTAAGGCTGTGGTGAGCCATGATTCTACCACTGCACTCTAGCAGTGAGATACATACTAAAATACAATTTTAAAAAAATAAATAAATAATACATTAACAAGGCACAAGGTAATCAAGAGTTAATTGTACTTATAAATAAGTGGAGGATTCAGCTCTGAGTCACTTCCCTACTTGAATACCCATTTTACGTTCCACAGCTGACTTAAAATTTTCTAACAGAGAAATTACAGAGTTCCATTTTGCTTCAAAAAGGCCTGAGTATAAGTCCTTAGCTTGGTATTCAATGCACATAACCTCACCCCTCATACAGACACTCTCTAACAAAGATTATTTTCCATTTTGTATGCCACTCGACCTCTGAATGGAGCTACTCACAACTTCGTGAAGAACCTGTTGTTTTCTACCTTTTATACTTTCACTTTCACTGTAACTTCCACATATCCTATGTTGTCATGATGCCATAATTGATTTCACAAAATAAAAGAAAATCTCCACTCCTCCAAAGGTCTTTAGTATTATTATTGTCACTCAAAGCTGGAAAGTCTCCATTCTAATATCCATAAGGCCATCACTAGGTATAGTCACACTACTAGGCCATTTTCCATCCTATTTTTACAAATGATTACACAGAGGCTTACTGTGAGTCCATTATTTGTCAACTACACTGTGGTTTTATACTACATCAAACTAGTGCACCTGGAACTACATTTTTCAGAATTTTCCCAATTGTGTTAAGAGTGGAGAATGAATGTCAAAGTAAATTTGAGGTAACAGGAACTGCTTTATGTTCCTGTCATACACCGCTAACAGGCTAGATAGAATATATGAAACAATATGTTTCAGAATTTGAACAGAGTTTGTGAGATAGTGACGCTTAAAAGAAATGAAATATGAAATGAGCTCCACAACTGGTCTAGTTGATTTTCTGGGAGAGTTTCAGGCCCCAACTCAGACAAGGGGCCTCAAATAGCACATAGCAGTCTTCTTACGCTTAGGTAATAGAGGTGAAAATGAGAGGGTACAAAGCAGTGACAAGTTGTAGAACAGAGTAAAAAAAAAGGGGTAGCACAGAAAAGGGAGTGAGAACTCTGGAGAAGTGCAAAAGTTTCCTCTTATATTTAATTATCAATGTATTTGATTAATACAAATATTGTATTGATCATCACAAATAGTGATCAATGTGTTTGTATAAATTAGTGTATTTGTATAAATTGGAAGCAGAGAAAAGAAGCACCAGAAAGAGTTAATGTAATGATCAGCAAAGCTTATACAGAACTGATTTTAGTTATGGATATAGATAGATGTAGATATAGATATAGATAAAATTTCATTTCATTTTCCATGAGTCAGAATGAAAAAATCAACAAACATTGCTTAGCTAATGGGACATTAGCTCTAGATAAAAGACAGCTGTAACCCATGTTTAAAATCAAATCTTGAAAAGATAAAACTCTTTTCAAGTCAGTTAATTTTATCCAGGACAAAAGCTCAGGAATATATCAAAGA
>NW_007152306.1:0-983 GCF_000164805.1 Carlito syrichta | reverse complement strand
CAATGGTTTTCCCAAACGTGGAGAACCATTGAGGTCCTAGTGGCCCTCTTTGAAATGACAAAACCATTTGCTTGCCATGCTATCCCGAGGCCAATCTCCCGATCCATGACACAAATGTTTCACGCTGTCATCATTTCTCCATGGATGAAATCTTCCACATGCAGGGATGTGAGAGAAAAACAATTCATAAGAGATGTGAATTTGCAGATCCATATTATTGCCAGTAGAAACTATTATTTAACATTTCTATATCCAGTTTTCCTTTCTTAAGGGTTCTTGTGAAAGAAACTATCCCCTCCACAAACTACCTTTAGAACTATCAGGACATTAATTATTCATAAAATGAAAATAAATGCAAATGTCTCCTGAACACTAGTTTACAGGCTTTCTTACAGTAGACAGAACATTCAAAAATAGTAAGCAAAGCAAATGATTCACATAATTACAATTTTTTAGTAAAAAATCCTTTTTCTAATTACTTTTTCAGAATGCATATGAAACAAATCTATTGGAAATTACATGATATTTAGAAGTTATTGACACAAGTATATTACTATGACGATGAAATTGATCACAAAAGGTGTTCGAGGTGAAGTTAAGTGTGGGATGGAATAACAAGAGGAGGGAAGAACTACGCAATTCATTTCTATTCGGAAAGAATTCATTTTTTAAAACAACTAACCCCACCCCTAACGCCCACACCGTGGGTATTTTTCTCTATGAAATTCTGTCGAACGGAGCACACGGTGGACGCTCTTCTTCCGGAGTGAACAGGGAGCAGAAGTGGAAGGAATGCTCCGCGGCGCTGAGTTTTGCATCTCACATTCCAGGTTGCGTCCTCTTCACAGGCAATTCCAGGGGTAGTTTCATTAAACTGATGAATTCGAATTGCCGGGATGTTCTTGGATCCACACACAGACCCGCAATGACCGCCCTAGAGAGACCCCAGTTTCCAAACTGCTGACTTTTTCAAACCTCAAGGG
>NW_007152305.1:0-343 GCF_000164805.1 Carlito syrichta | reverse complement strand
CAAAGGAGGCACAATCACTATGGCACCTATTACAGACAAGGGCCGATCACAGATACAGCCATCATAGAGGAGGTCAGACACTTAAGCACCCATTAGAGGAGACCCAGTAACTGGAACACCCATCACAGAGGAGATTTGATAATGGGGTACCCATCACAGATAAGGTCCAGTCACGGGTGCACTGATTATGGAAGAGAGTCAGTCAGTAGAGCAAAGATCACAGAAGAGGGCCAGTCAGTGTGGCACCAAATGCGGAGGTGGGACATTCCCTGATTATGGAAGAGAGTCAGTCAGTAGAGCAAAGATCACAGAAGAGGGCCAGTCAGTGTGGCACCAAATGCAG
>NW_007152304.1:0-776 GCF_000164805.1 Carlito syrichta | reverse complement strand
AGTCAGTCAGTAGAGCAAAGATCACAGAAGAGGGCCAGTCAGTGTGGCACCAAATGCAGAGGTGGGACATTCCCTGAGGCACCCATCACAAAGGAGGACCAGTCTCTGGGGCTCCAACAGAGAGAAGGACCAGTCAATTGAGTATTCATAAAAAGCAGGGTAGTCACTGTGCACTGTAACAGAGGAGGGCTAGTCACTTCTTCATCCATCAAAAATGTGGGGCAGTTATTGGGACACTCATTATGGAGGAGGACCATTCACTGAGGCAGTCATTATGAAGGAAGGTTGGTTACTGGAACACCTATCACAGAGGAGGTTCAGTTACTGCAGCACCAATGAGAAGAGGTCCTATCACTGCGGCACCATTAATGAAGTAGGGCAACTCATTCTGGAGACACTCATTGTGGAGGAGGCCCAGTAGCTGAGACGTGGTTCAGAGAAGGGTCAGGCACTGGGGCACCCACTACAGAAGAGTACCAGTCACTGTAGCACTAATCACGAGACGGGCTAGTTACTTGAGCAACCATAATGGAGGAGGCCAAGTTACTAGAACAACCATCAGAGAGGAGATCCAGTCATGAAGAACCATTCACTGGGCAACCATCACAGTGGATGGGTAGTCATTCAGGCATTCATTATGAATAAAGGCTAGTCATTAAAAAATGACCACAGATGAAGGCCTGTAACTTGGGTACCCATGACAGAAGATGGTCAGTCACTGGTACATCCATCACAAAGGAGGGTCAGTCACCAGGGCACAGATTATAGAGCAGGGG
>NW_007152303.1:0-847 GCF_000164805.1 Carlito syrichta | reverse complement strand
CTAATCAGATTAGTTAAGTCGGCAAATTAGTCAGGCAACTACTTAACAGAGCTAGCTAGTGGGACAACTCGTCAGTCAACTATTTAACCAGCTGACTAGTCGGCCGACTTGTCAGCCAACAAGTTAAGTAACCTAGGTAACTCCTTAGCCAACTAGTTAATTCAGCTAGTTATCTCATTTGCCAACTAGTTAAAACAGTTAGCTAACTCATTAATCAACTTGTTAAGTTAGCTAGCTATCTCATTAGCCAACTAGTTAACTCAGTTAGCTAAGTCAGCTAGCTAACCAGCTAGCTAGCTAAGTCAGCTAGCAAAATCAGCTAGCTCAATTTTTAGCTAAGTATTTAAGTCAGCTACTTAAATCTGTTCCTAACTAGTTAGCTAATTAAGTCAGCTTCTTATACAGCTAGATAAATAGTTAGCTAACTATTCAATTCACATAGTTTAGTTTGCTAGCTAACTAGTTAAGTCTGCCAGTTAAGTGAGCTAGCTAAGTCAGTTTTCTAAATTTGTCAGCTGGTTAAGAAAGCTAGCTAGCTAGTTACCTAACGGATTAAGTTAGCAGGTTGTCAGATAGTTAGCTAGTTAACTAATGTAGTAAGTCAGCTGGTTGAGTCTGCTAGCTAGTAAATAAGGAAATGGGTTTAGTCAGCTGGTTGAGTAGGCTAGCTAGCTAGTTAGCTAACGAGTTATGTCAGCTGAATGAGTCAGTTAGCTACCTAGCGAGCTAATGATTTATGTCAGCTGGTTGTGTCAGCTAGCTAGCTCATGAGCTAACGTGTTAAGTAAGTTAATTAAGCCACCCTAGCTGGTATGTTAGATAATGAGCAAGCTAACTAGTTAGCTAG
>NW_007152302.1:0-332 GCF_000164805.1 Carlito syrichta | reverse complement strand
TTTCAGATGATTAAGTCATCTGGCTATTTAGGAAACTAGCTAGTTAAATCAGCTAGTTGAGTGAGCTGGTTAGCTAGTTAATCAGCTTGTTAAGGCTCCTGGCTAGTCAGCTGCCAAGCTAGGTAGCTAGCTGGTCAAGTCAGCTGACTAGCCAGCTGGTTAGCTAGGTAGCTAGGTTCTTATGTCAGCTACCTATTTAATTCAGCTGGCTAGTCACCTGGCTATCTAAGGATGTCAGCTAGTTAAGTAAGCTGGCTAACACACTGGCTAAATATTTATGTCAGGTAGTTGAGTCAGCTGCCTATCCAGCTGGCTAGCTGGTTAAGTCAGCT
>NW_007152301.1:0-392 GCF_000164805.1 Carlito syrichta | reverse complement strand
TTGGCCATGAGCATGCTCCTGTGCTCCACCATGGGCCAGAGAGTGAGATTCTGATTCTAAGTAATAATAATAATCACCACCACCACCACCACTAACCATGCCACCCACGCGAGGATTCACCCTCGAGGATGGGAGAGTAAAAGGCACTTTCCGGCCTGCCACTTGCAGGAGCTTACAAAGGTGGCTGCTGGGCATATCTGTCCTTGGACTTCAGCCGTGCTCCCCAGAATGCCTGTCTCCACCCTCCACACTCAAACCCCACAGAAGAGACGTGTGTGAGCTAACGGAACAGAAGGCCCCAAGCTAAGATGACCCTTGGGCACAGAACGATGAGCTGGGACTCTGGATTCCACCACGCCTGACTTGATTTTGGGGACCTCTCATTGAGATGA
>NW_007152300.1:0-862 GCF_000164805.1 Carlito syrichta | reverse complement strand
TATCTCTTTGAACATATAGTATATAGTAATATAAATTTTTAATATTTTGTCTGCTAATATAACATCTATATTAGTTTTAGGTAAGTTTTGATTGGCTCTTTTTTTCTTGTTTATAGGTCATGTTTCTCTGCTTCTTTGTAAGCATCATAGTTTAAAAAATTATTTTATCAATTTTATTATTTTTATTTGTTTTTTGAGTCCCAGTCTCACTCTGTCACTCAGGTTGGAGTGCAGTAGCATCCTCATGATTTCTGCAGGGTTGGCCTGTTGGCCTCAGACAATCCTTCCACCTCAGTCTTCTAAGTAGCTGGACCTACAGGCATGTGCCACCATGCCTAGTTAATTTTTTGATTTATTGTAGAGACAAAGTCTCACCAAGTTACCCAGGCTGATCTTGAACCCCTGGGCTCAGGTAGTCCTCTTGCTTCAGCCTTCCAAAGTGCTGGAATTACCAGTGTGAACCACGGCACCTAGCAACATATTAAATTTCATTGTTAAACTTTGTGAATTGTGAGTTTTATCTTGTTAGACCTGTGAACTTTTGAATTTCTGTAAATATTCTTAAACTTTGTTCTGGGGTTTCGTTAAGTGATCAATAAACGTTTTGATCCTTCTGGGTGTTGCTTTCAGTCTTTATTCAGCAGGCTGGTAGCAGCATTTAACCTAGGTCTGAGTATTTCCCACCACTGAGGCCTGAGTATTTCCCACCCTTCTGTGTATTCAGTGTCCCCTGAGCCACGAGCTTTCACAGTTTGACTGGTGGGAATAAATACTCTTCCTGGCTGTGTAATTGATGTGTCTTTTTTCTGCTATTCCTCTTGGGCAGTTCTTTCTCTGGCCTGAGATGACTTGTCACATGCAC
>NW_007152299.1:0-733 GCF_000164805.1 Carlito syrichta | reverse complement strand
CCCTTTCTCTTTCATCTCTGCCCGTTTTGTATTGTCTTCTTCCTCAAGCCCTGGTCTGTTCCTCCCTTCTCCTGTTCCTCCATCTTCTTCCCTGCTTTCTTTCCAGACTCCTGTTCATGCTTTGGTTTCCCCCTCCCACCACCTTCTAGTTCAAGCATCACCAGCTTTGCATTTTCTGGAGAGATCTGTCTCACCCCAGTTGTGTCATTCATGTGTCCATCCATGGCCCAGTCACCTGTGGCTGTTCATTTATTTGTTCATCAAACTTGGGCTGGGTTGGACCAGGTGCTGAGGAAGCATTATTGAGTACAGTGGGTTTTGTTCCTGCTCCCTGGGAATGAAACACAAAGTAGATAATCCACAGATTTATCCAAATCCCTTGTGCTGGTAAATACACCTGAATGATCACGTCCCATACGTGTGTGCTTGGTAGCTGGAGAAAGGTAGACAGGGGAGGTGTCTCCAACCTATAAACTGTGAGATAGGAGGAGGGCAGAAAGGTGGCCTAATTCCTGGAGAAGGAGCAGTAAGAAACTACACCCTAGATCCTGAGGCTCCCAGCATCAGACTGAGAGTTACACCATTGGATTCCTTGATCCTAAGGCTTGGACTGAGCCATATTACCAGCATTCCAGTGTCCCCATCACTGCGTGAGTCAGTTCCTGTGGTAAGTTCCCAGGACACATCCTATTAACTTATTCTCTATGGAGAGCCCTGATGAATGTAATGCACT
>NW_007152298.1:0-988 GCF_000164805.1 Carlito syrichta | reverse complement strand
CACCCTCCTCCAGGGTACACTGCTGCCCCTCCCAAAGGTGCCCACATACACGGCACAAGGGAAGACTGGTCTGCCTGGTGTATGTCTTCTCAGGGGCTGTGGGGCCCATGTCTTCAAAACCTGTTGCCCCCAGGGTCTGACTGGTTCATGTGGCTCACTGTGGTCAGGGACAATCTGTAGGGTTGAACAAAACTTCCAGGGGTGTTTGCGGAGGGGCGGGAGGGTCCTCTCCACCTTTGATGTCCCACCATCTTTATTTTTATTTTTTTGAGCCTCTGAGCGGCTGTTGGGGAAGGGTGGGCACTGTCCATTCAAAGCCTACTATGGCCCTGTGTAGCTTGTGATTTGGATGCCGGGTCATGCCTGCTGTTGGGTGTCTAAGGGCAGATGGGAGAGATTGTGTGGAGGGAAGCCTGGGACAGTGGCTGGAGAAGGGGTTCTGTGAAATGGTAGCAACTCTGGGCCATCCTGGACCCTCTGGGAAAAGGTAAGCCCCAGTCCCCCTCCTTGAACTCTGCCACAGGTCTGTGCCTGGACAGTGGAGGGTACCCTGTGGACAACTCAATTTGTGGGCAACCCTTGGTGGGTCCTTGTACATCCCCATCCTCACCAGTTGATGGAACTGATTCACCTGGGAAGGTGAATGCCTCATCACAGGAGGGAGTGCTGGGGGTGGGGCTTCCAACTGGGTGCATGGCGAGAGCAGCCCACGAGAGGGCTCTAGGCAACTACTTGGGGATGCTGTGGGAAGGTTGTGGGGTAACTTGCTCATAGCTGGCACCTGTCTTCCGAGCACTCAGCACCCTGGTGATGTGAAATGGGTCAGCAAGAAGGCAGGGCCTGCCAAAGGGCTGCAGAGCCAGCTGCTGCTGGGGCCTCTGTCCTGAACACAGACAGAAGCCAGGGCTGGCTGTGCAGGTCTCACCTGCAGCTGGGCCAGGGCAGGGTACAGGCGGTGCTTTGGAGCTGAGGGTTCTTTACCGCCGGG
>NW_007152297.1:0-654 GCF_000164805.1 Carlito syrichta | reverse complement strand
CATGGCATTGCCACTCCACTTTGATTGCTCTGTGCCCAATGACTACTCTAACTCGGGGTCACCTCTTCTGTGAGCTCATATGGGCCTTTGCCATGGGGCACAAGTATGGAGGGTGGAGGCAGGTCTTCTGTAACACGTGGACAAAGGCATGGGATGGACTTACCTGGTGGCCACCTTTGAAATCTTGTGTAAACGACAGGGGGAAGCACGTTTCCTCTCCAAAACCTGAGGGTGACTCAGGGGTGGTGGTGGTGGTGGTGGTGGAGTTAATCATTATTTGAAGTCTGAATTCCACTCTCTTGGCCTGAGCTCAGGGGCATGCTCACGGGCACTGCAGACTCCACCTGCTGGGCTCAGACAATCCTCCCTCCTAGTGTCCCGGCTGGTCTCAAAGCTGCAGGCTCAGGCCGTCCACTCGCCTGACCTCTGAAGGAACAGGATGCCAGGCTGAGCCTATGAGCGCGTCAGTATTTGTGGTGGTGGTGGTTGGTATTATTATTCTGGGTCAAAGTCCCACTCTGTTGCCCAACTGGAGTGCAGGTGCCTGATTTTGGTCACCATGGCCTCCACCAGCTGGGCCCTGGAGATACTTGTGCTGTGGCTGCCTGAATGGCCAGAATGACAAGCGTGTACCACCACACTCAGCTCATTTAT
>NW_007152296.1:0-3797 GCF_000164805.1 Carlito syrichta | reverse complement strand
GTCCCGGCTGGTCTCAAAGCTGCAGGCTCAGGCCGTCCACTCGCCTGACCTCTGAAGGAATGGGATGCCAGGCTGAGCCTATGAGCGCAGTCAGTAGTTGTGGTGGTGGTGGTTGGTATTATTATTCTGGGTCAAAGTCCCACTCTGTTGCCCAACTGGAGTGCAGGTGCCTGATTTTGGTCACCATGGCCTCCACCAGCTGGGCCCTGGAGATACTTGCGCTGTGGCTGCCTGAATGGCCAGAATGACAAGCGTGTACCACCACACTCAGCTCATTTATTTGGCTTCTTGTAGAGACGAGGTCTCGCTACAGTGCCTGGACTGATCTTGAACCCTGTGGCTCAGGACATCTTATCGCTTCAGCCTTCAAAAGCGTTGGGGTGACAGGCATGAGCCCCCATGCCAGGTCTCCACACTCCTCTTGGGGCCCCACCACAAGGTTGGGTCCCTTCCTATGGCCCGGGAACCCAGAGAGAGTGCCCAGAGTTTTCCCCTGAGCCCTTCCCGGGGCACCCACAACACTTCCTGCTTTGTTCCCCAGGTTGAACCTGCTCACTCCTCCCTGGGACCACCATGGGGAAAGGGAAGGTGTGACTCTCAAACCTTCAGGGGGCGAGGACGGCTGGGCAACTCACAACTGTCTCCTCGGCACTCGGGGAGGCCAAGATGGGAAGATAACAAGAGGCTAGGAACTCAAGACCAGGCTGGACACCATAGCAAGCCCCAAGTTAGAACCCAAGCAAAATCAAGAAAACCTTGGAAGATGGCAGGCCTCAGCGGGAAGATAGTCTCCAGACCAGAGTTTAAGACCAGGCAGGAAGACCAGGATGCTGACTAAATGGAAAGCCTGAGATCTCAGCAGTTTGGGAAGCCCAGACCAAGATGATGGCTTAAGTTGGGCAGTTTGAGAGCAGCTTGGGCAACCTAGAAAAGAAAAGAAATAATGAAAAAAAGAAAGAAAGAAAGAAAGAAAGAAAGAAAGAAAGAAAGAAAGAAAGAAAGAAAGAAAGAAAGAAAGAAAGAAATCCATTCTCCTGCAAACCATCTTTCCCCAGTTATTCCCCCCGCCTTCCCCACATATGAGGATCCCCCAACCTTATCACCCTCCAGACCCAAAACCCCCAATGATGGCCTCCTTTGGTGCAGGAGTTCTTGAGTCTCCCTGGCCTGGTTCTTCTGGCTCTCCCAATCTCATTTTTTCTGGGTCTAAATCCAGTCGCCCTGTGAATACACCACACGCAGTTGAGAAACTGTACACGATTCTGATGTTTTTGTAGACAAGGTCTCACTCTGTCACCCCAGCTGGGGCCCAGGGACATAACCATCATTCTCTGCCAGCCTCAAAATTGTGGGCTCTGGCAATCCTGCCACCTCAGCCTCGGGTGTGACTGGGATGACGGGCACCTTGACTTAAGACCCCCTGTTTAGATATGTTCAGAGATGGGGTATCCCTGCGTGGGCTGGGCTGGCCTGCCTTGGACTTTGGCTCCTGGACTCCAGCCATTCTCCCACCTAAGCCTCCCACAGCACTAGCATTCCAGGCATGGGCCTCTGCCTCAGGACTTCTGGTCCATTTTTGATAAAAAATTGAGGCCCTACTCAGGGGCTCAACCTCAGGGCTTTTGGAGACTGAGGCCAGCGTCCAGCCCTAGCCCACAGGCTGAGACCTGCCCTGGAAACTTGGCGAGAACTCGTCTCTACCTTCCATCCCAAATGAGCCAGGTGTGGTGGTGCAAGCCTGTCGTTCAGTCTCCTCGATCGTCCAGGAAAAGGCTCTCTGGAGCCTGGGGCACCAAGGCATCCTGGCCAAGAGCAAGCCACGGCCCTCCAGCCTGGACGATGTAGTGAGACTCCAACTCAAAGAAATAAAGGAAAAAAGGGGGAAAAAAGAGAAATATCCATTTGTCTATGGAGTTGGGATCATCATGAATAGAAGAAGATCATTTGGGAAGAAGTCCCCAGCCTTGAGCCTAGAATTCCCCAAACATGGTGTATCAGCAGATATTCGAACTGTGGCTTTGGGAGGCCGAAGTGGGGGACTGCTTGAGCCTGGGAATTCAAGACAATCCTGGACCCATGTAGCAAGACCTCGATGCTCCCTGGAATGCTTGGTGTCACGTTTGGTGGTGCCCACTGTCCCGACTACATGGGCTATTATGACCTCTGTCATGGGGCTCTCTTTGGTGTCACCCCACTGACAGAAGGTGTGAGGCCAGACCGGGCACTGTGACACACAGCTGTCAGCCTGGGAGGTAGAACTGGGAGTATGTCTGAGCCCAGTGGTCGGAGACCAACCCAGGCAACATGGCCAGACCTCATCTCAGTGAGAGGTCCCCAAAATTGAGTCAGTCGTGGTGGCCCCCAGAGTCCCAACTGCTTGGGGGCTAAGACAGGAGGACACCCTGAGTCCATCAGGTTGAGACTCCAGGAGCCATGACTATACTGCCATTCCCCAGCCTGGCCGATGGAGACTACAGAGATAAAAAAGATGCATCCCACATGCGTCACGACAAGCGTCCACGGCTCTCCAGGGAAAGGCACGGGTAGGTAATGTACGATGGAGTGATCAGGAGAAGAAGGGGCCGATGCCGTCCTGAAGGTGGCAGACCGGGTGACCGGAACCTGCACTGGCCGTGGCGTTGATGGACTGCTCGATTGCTGTGTGCATGATGAACGCTCTAACTCGGGACCATCTGTTCCATGAGTTTACACACATCTTTGGTGTGGGCATGTATGTGTATGGTGGCGGAAGGCCTTCAGGAGTGCATGGCCCAAGGCACAGGATCGATGTACAGGATGGCCACCATTGGAAACTTCCATGAATGACAGGCCGGAAAGTACCTTTTCCCCTCCCATCCCTGAGGGTGACTCCTCGCACTAAGTGGCAGGGGTTTTGGTGGTAGTGGTGATTGTGTTTATTATTTGGTGTCAGAATCCCACTCTGTCGCCAAGGATGGAGCACAGGGTCACGCTCACAGCCACTGCAGACTCTTTCTGCCGGTCTCAGTCAATCCTCCTGCCTCGGCCCCCAGAGTGTCTGGAACCATAGACCTGTGCCACCACACCCAGCAGCAGTTTGTGGGGCCTTTGCTGAGAGGATGGCTCGAATTGAGTGGTTTGAGAGCACCCTGGACAACCTAGTGAGGAAAGAAAAGAAAGTAAGACAGAAAGAAAGAAAGGAAGAAAAGAAGAAAAAAGAGGAAAGAAAGAAAGACATAAAGGAAATGTAAGTCAACACAGAAATTCTTTTGCCTGAAAACCTTCTGCCCTCAGTCCTTCCCCCCTCCATCCTCCCCATATATGTGGGTCTCCCAAGCTCGGCACCTTACAGCCCCAACCCCCCCAATGGCTGCCACAGCTTTTGTGTGGGAGTTCCAGAGACTTCCTGTCCGGGTTCCTGCTGACTCTCCTCTCCGAGGTGAGAAATGTTCCCAGGCAGCCTGGAACTCTGACTCGGCAAGGAGGACCTTATGCCAAGAAAGGCAAGGGATACATCCTTCACCCAGAGACATTTCTTTCCCCCATGTCCCATTTTTTCTGGTTCTAAAGCCAGTCGCCCTTTGAGCATACCACATGCAGTTGAGAATCTGTGTTCGATTCTGCTGTTTTTGGAGAAAGGTTCTGGCTCTGTGGCCCAGGCTGGGGCCTGGGGACACGACCGTTGTTCAACAACAGCCTCGAAATCACAGGCTTCGGCAATCCTCCTGCCTCTGCCTCTGTAGCGGATGGGATGATGGACACAATGTCCCAGACCCCATCTTTGAATGGGTGCAGAGACGGGGTCTGGTCTCCCTGCA
>NW_007152295.1:0-839 GCF_000164805.1 Carlito syrichta | reverse complement strand
CTTTGTGACTGGACCTCCTCTGTGATGGCTGCCACTGTGACTGGCCTTGCTCTGTGATGGGTGCCACAATGACTGCCTCTCCTTTGTGATGGCTACTAGTGATGGGCCTCATGTGGAGGGGTGTCCCAGTGACTGGCCCTCATGTGTGATGTTTGCCCAAGTAACTAGCCCACCTCCAAAATTAGTGCCCAAGTAACTAGACCACCTCTGTGATGAGTGACCGGTGACTGGCCCTCCTTTAAAATGGGTGCCCCAGTGACTAGCCCTCCTCTGTAATGCATGCCTTTGTGACTGGACTTCCTCTGTGATGGCTGCCACTGTGACTGGCCTTGCTCTGTGATGGATGCCACAATGACTGCCTCTCCTTTGTGATGGCTACACTAGTGATGGGCCTCATGTGGAGGGGTGTCCCAGTGACTGGCCCTCATGTGTGATGTTTGCCCAAGTAACTAGCCCACCTCCAAAATTAGTGCCCAAGTGACTAGACCACTTCTGCGATGGGTGACTGGTGACTGACCCTCCTTTAAAATGGGTGCCCCAGTGACTCGCCCACCTCTATGATGGGTGTCCCAGTAACTGTACTTCCTCTGTGATAGGTGCTGCAGTGACTGGGCTTCCTTCATATTGGTGCCCTAGTGACTGGCCCGCCTCCATTATGGGTGCCCCAGTGATTACGTCTCCTCTGTGATTGGTGCCCAGTGACTGGCCCTCCTCCTTAATGATTGTCGCAATGACTAACCCTCCTCTGTGATGGGTGTAACAGTGACTGGGTCTCCTCCATTATGGGTGCCCAGTGACTGGGCCTCCTGTGTGATTGGTTCTCCAATGACTAGCTGTCT
>NW_007152294.1:0-454 GCF_000164805.1 Carlito syrichta | reverse complement strand
TCAAATTCCTGGGCTCAGGCAGTTGTCCCATCTCTGCCTCCCAAAGTACTGGTATTAGAAGCCTGAATGGCTGTGCCTGCCCCTTGTTGTTTTTAAACACACTATATATAAAAAATGTTCCAATATAAGTTTTCTACCCTGGAAATGCAGGCCTGTGATTGCTATGTTCTGCATAGACTGTATTTCAAGAAATACAGAGTAATGGAGATAGAAAAAACTAATGTGATGGAACATTTTGAGTGGAGTAGGCATATTTTTCTTTAAACTTCATTCTTAGCTGCAAGTCTTAAAATTGTGAAATAGCTTGGTTGTTCACAAAAGAGTCATGCTGCATGCATTGAAAAGACTTCAGGAAAATATGCCCCCCCCCCCATGAGCATTCCTGTGTCGAATTCTGGAGATCAGTGAGAACCCCAGATACCTGAAAGCTAGAAACTGCCAAAGTCCCCTCAAG
>NW_007152293.1:0-4100 GCF_000164805.1 Carlito syrichta | reverse complement strand
TCATGGTAATTTAGTTCTAATCTTAGCCCTAGGGAACAGCTTTTGGGAACAAGAGCTGACTACCCAGTCTACAGGAAATAGAAGTTAAAAAATATCTAGAAAGAAGTAAAACTTAGAAAGACAGAGAGAAATAATTCTACTATGCACTTTCCATCAGGTGTATTGAGATTTACTTATAAGTTTTACTGCCATGTATGCACACTGGTCACTAATCACACGGCAATATTATAGGTATAACTGATATCCTATGTCAGAGGCGATCTTCCAGATGGGCCTTTACAGGCCTCAGCCATGTAGCTATAGATATTGGCTCCCAACATGTTACTTATACTAAAGAAGTTTAAATGAGACTTTGATTTTGTTTGTTTTTATATCAGTCACTGGTGCAGGGCCTGGTGTGAACAGTTGCTATTTGGTGTTCCTCATCCCCAGCCTCAAGGAGAAGCCAGGCTAGTGAGAATAGCCACTTGCCATCAAGCTGTCCTTCTTGGAAGTGGCAGTAGAGGCCCTGGATGTGCAGAGGAAAGGGCACTAGGATTAGGAAAAAATAGTTCAAGTCCATCTTTATTACCAGTTTCTGGGTGATCACAGAAAAATCACTTGCTTCCTTGGTCCTCAATTTCTCCTCTGTAAGATGATGTTGGATCAGATTGGTAGCTTTGAAACTTGTTTAGCTGTACCCTCTGTTCAAGTGAACCTTGCTGAGAAGTCTGGTTTTTAATTCATCCTTCTACATCCTGGGCTTGAGGAGAGGATTTAGTGAGCCAAATAGGTCAGGTATCTCCGCTGTATGTGACTGCTTCACTTGGGGTACTTTTCCATCAGTTTCTGCCTCTGCCAAGGCAGCAAGTGGCCGTGTGGAGGATGGCACAGGCCCTGCTGTTGATCTCTGCTCTTCTACGGCATTCCATTGCCCTGCCCTGAACCTACCTCTTCCTCTTTTCCTGACTTTCTTGCCTCTCTCTGAGCCGCTTTTCTCTCCCCCATCCTTGTTTTTCCCTTCTGGACTCCTGTAGATTCAGAACATTCTGAAGGTGCTGGTGTCTTAACAGCTCCAATGGGGTAGCACTCTCTCCATTGGACAAGTGGAAGGTGAGGCAGTGTGGATACCCCTGTCTAGCTTGATCTCTGCTGCTGTGCATGCCCCCGAGGCTTCTCTGGTTTGGGGGATACTTTTCCTCTGGCTTATGTTGCTGCCATTAACCCTCAGCCTGTTGATATTCTCATCTTCACCTTAGTTGATTGGGGTTTTTTTCCCTTCCCCCCATCTCTTTGATCATCTGGGAGAAGGTGAGAAATGCCTTGCAGGTTAAAGGTAACTTGGAAATAACTTTGAGAGCAGGTGTGTAGAATTTGGTTTTTGAATGCCCAGAGTAGGACCATTATTAGACTAACTGAGATTAAAGAACAACAAACCTTTCTGTCTTGCTCTCTGGGCATCTGTCCCCAAAAGACCAGCAGAGCACATAGAAACTTGTGATTTTTCAAATTAGTAACTCATTTTGGCTTAAGCCTAGGGAAATGTAGTATTAAGAGAACTTGAGTTCACATTATAGTTGCAAGAATTGAAATTATTTTTTCCAAGGGCCTAACTGTAAAGACGTGAGGCTACCCAAACATGAATGACCAGGACATTCTGTCCCTGAGTTCTCTCATTTTTTTCTCCTGAATTGGCATCTCACTCTTACCTAGATTGGAGGCGGTGGTTGCTCCTGCCTCAACCTCCTGAGTAGCTGGGATTACAGTCACGCACCACCATGACTGGCTAATTTTTAAATTTTTGGTAGAGACTGCAGCTTACTATGTGGTCCAGGCTGGTCTCGAGCTCCTGACCTGATTTGGAGGCTGGGCGTGGTGGCTCTTGCCTGTAATCCCAGCACTTTGGGACACCAAGGCAAGAGGTTTGCCTGAGCCCAGGACTTCGAAACCAGCCTGGGAAATATAGCAAGACCTCATCTTTACAATAAGTCAAAAAAATCAGCTAGGTATTGTGATGTATGCCCATAGTTTCAGCTACTTTGAAGGCTAAGGCAAAAGGATCGCCTGAGCCCAGCAAGTCAAGGTTGAGTTGGGCATAATCATGCCACTACACACCAGCCTGGGAGACAAAATGACACTCTGCCTCAAAAAAAAAAAAAAAATCAAATAGATACAGCCATATTCATTGGACTCTTGATAGAAAAGACATTTTGTTAAACAGTGCAGGAAATTGAAGAACAAGATATGGAGTGTCCCACTGAGTGGGGACGACTTCTCTGAGAGGGGCAAGAGATAATGCAGGAACATTCCAGATGCTCAGTGCGGGAGGGGTGGTCCTGAGTGGACCAGGGGCTGGAGGAGGTGGCATTTGAGGCTGATCTGAAGATTAAAGGTGAGTAGCATTCATCCATATGGAGAGAGTTGGGAGGTAGAGGGGTCAGTGAGGTTATGGCCAACATTAAGACCTCATAGAACAACATTCAGGGATGCAAGCCCAGGAAGAGAGGTTGGTTGTAGGGGGCAGGACAAAGCTAGGAGGTGACCTCCTCCAGAGTTGATATTGGCACTTTCTCCATATCTAATTTGCCTGGTAGACTCTGCCAAGCCAGAGGAGCAGAGCTGAAACAGAACCAGATCCTGTTGGAGAGGGATATGGGGAGAGGGAAGTGGACAGGGCACCGTTGGCTAGAGTAGGAGAGTTTTTTAGTGATGACAGCTATTTTCTCCAGTCTATCAGTTCTTTCCAGGTGCTATGGCTCAACTTTTTGGCTTAGAGGAGAGACTGAGTGGCACATTGTAGGGAACACAGGCCTAGAGGGATCTTGTGGCCATGTGGCCATGTATTTGCCTTTTGCTCTGCCAGTCGTCCAGTTGGTGAGGGAATCTGGGACCTCAGTTTCCTCATTGGATGATTAGTAGTTTGCTCTAATGATGTAGGATTTTGTGCCCAACCCAGCCCTGGTCCCTCTGTTTTGAAACAAAGGCTCAGGTTCCCATATTCTCCTCCCCCCTCCGTTTTTTCTTCTGTCATAGTTTTACTCTCTCGCCCAGACTGGAGGGCAATGGCATAATCATGGCTCACCACACTCTCAACCTTCTGGGATCAGGGGTTCCTCCCACTTAAGTCTCCAAAGTAGCTGGGACTATAGGCGTGCATCACGATACTCAGCTAATTTTTTTTATTTTATTGTATAGACAAGGCCTTGTTATGTTTTCCAGGCTGGTCTCGAATTCCTGGGCTCAGGCAGTTGTCCCATCTCTGCCTCCCAAAGTACTGGTATTAGAACCCTGAATGGCTGTGCCTGCCCCTTGTTGTTTTTAAACACACTATATATAAAAAAATGTTCCAACATAAGTTTTCTACCCTGGAAATGCAGGCCTGTGATTGCTATGTTCTGCATAGACTGTATTTCAAGAAATACAGAGTAATGGAGATAGAAAAAACTAATGTGATGGAACATTTTGAGTGGAGTAGGCATATTTTTCTTTAAACTTCATTCTTAGCTGCAAGTCTTAAAATTGTGAAATAGCTTGGTTGTTCACAAAAGAGTCATGCTGCATGCATTGAAAAGACTTCAGGAAAATATGCCCCCCCCCCCATGAGCATTCCTGTGTCGAATTCTGGAGATCAGTGAGAACCCCAGATACCTGAAAGCTAGAAACTGCCAAAGTCCCCTCAAGGCTTGGGCCTGACCAGGTGTGCTCTGACCTATTAGATTCACTTGTAGCCATTGTCAAGGCAGCACCAGAATCTAGGGCCATGGTTACAGTAAACTTGCAAAGATGCAAAGACAGCTTGGCTTTTTGTTAGTTCCATCAACCTCTGCAGTGCTGGCTTTAAGGATGGAAGTAGACTGGGATTTTCAGAGGCCAGCGCTGAAGGATCCAGAGAGCAGGCAACCCTTTCTATAGAAACAAGGGCAGCCACTCACTCATGAGACTAGCTTCCCTGGCCAGGCCTTGGCTCCCAAGTGTTTACTTGTCAAGCTTCAGCTAGTCAACTGTTTTTTCCACCCTCGCTCATCTGGCCTGTGGGACATTAGGTGCTCTCTAGCACAAGAGTCTTGAGCCTGGAGAGAGGCTAGGTAGGGCTCTGATCAAGGTGTATTCACTTGGAGATG
>NW_007152292.1:0-769 GCF_000164805.1 Carlito syrichta | reverse complement strand
CAAATGTGGGAGCCCGCCCCGCAAGGGTCGTGAGAATTCCTGAAGGAGAGATGGATAGGCGAAGGATGAAGATAATAGACTCGGACACCTCCTTCCTGAACAGATGACAATTTAATGTTAGTTAACACAGAGCTTTTATATCATTCGTGAAGGGGCAAGACAAAGAAAATTCCTTCATGTACATATCTTCTAAAAGTTACTATCTAGTGGTCTTAGTAGCAAACAAACCAAGATTCCCATAGGGTTAGTAGCAAATAATCCAAGATTCCCATAGGCATTTAGACAGCAAGTCTTATTCATAAAGCCAACAATGATACTTTCAGTCCGATGTCCCAAATTACAGTTCTTGACATGTTTCAAGAAAGTTTCTTTAAGTGTATATTTCCTTATGTGTCAGGAATTTTCTCATCTTTGGCTCTTATGTTCTTCAGAGTCCTGTGATCGCCTCCCTTGTCCACATGTCCTCTTTACTTTTCTCTTCTCTTGAAGTGCTTGTTTCTAAAGAGAACTCAAAAGAAGCTTTTAGTAATGTTTCCCAGGCCCCTCAAGGTTGCTTTCTGCTTTAGCTGATCTGTCATAAAAGTGTCTGATTTTTATATTATGAGTTCAGTGAAAACCCACGCTATAAATGTTAACTTACAGTTTTAACTTTTAAATTAAGTAAAAACCTTAACGTTAATCTTTATCCTAAGTCAGTGAAAACAGTGTTATATATCACCTACACAACTCCTAGATAACTGTTAGAACTTATAATGAATTCATAATGAAC
>NW_007152291.1:0-4792 GCF_000164805.1 Carlito syrichta | reverse complement strand
ATAATAGACATTCATCCATTGTTAGATGTATGTCTGCAGATATAATCTACTATTCTGAAAGTTGGCTATTTACTCTGTTTATTATTTCTTTTGGTCTGCAGAAGCTTTTTAGTTTAATTAAGTCCCACTTGTTTATTTTTGTTCTTGTTGCATTTGCTTTTGTAGTCTTAGCCATAAATTCTTAGCCTAGGCCATAGTCCAGATAGGTTCTTCTCAGGTTTTCTTCTTAGCTTCTTATAGTTTAAGGTCTCACATTTAAGACTGTAATCCATCTTGAGTTCAATTTTATATATGATAATAGATAGGAATCAGGTTTCTGTTCTGCATGTGGCTATCCAAATTTCCCAGCACCATTTGTTGTATAGGGTGTCCTTTCCCCAAAATATATTTTTGTCTGCTTTGCAAAGATCAGTTGGTTGTAGGTATTGGGTTTATTTCTTGATCTCCTGTTTTGTCCCATTGATCTGTGTCTGCTCTGGTACCAATACATGCTGTTTTGGTTACTATAGCCTTGCAGTATAATTTGCATGTGGGTAATGTGATGCCTCTAGCTTTGTTCTTTCTGCTGAGTATCATTTTTGGCTGCTGGACTCTTCTTTGGTTCCATATAAATTTTAGAATTGTTTTTTCTAATTCTGTGAAATATGACATTGGTAGTTTCATAGTGATAGCAATGGAATCTGTCGATTACTTTAGGTTATATCATCTTTTTAACTATGTTAATTCTTCCAATTCATCAAAATGGGAATTTTTTTCATTTGCTTGTGTCCTCTACAGTTTCCTTCATCAGTGTTCTGCAGTTCTTTCTTTATTCCTTCCTTCCTGTATTTCTTCCTTCCTGTATTCCTTCCTTCCTGTATTTCTTCCTTCCTGTATTTCTTTCTTTCTTTATTCCTTCCTTCCTTCCTTCCTTTCTTTCTTTCTTTCTTTCTTTCTTTCTTTCTTTCTTTCTTTCTTTCTTTCTTTCTTTCTTTCTTTCTTTCTTTCTTTCTTTCTTTCTTTCTTTCTTTCTTTCTTTCTTTCTTTCTTTCTTTTTGTTGTAGTCTCACTCTGTTGCCCAGGATAGAATACCGTGGCACACTCACAGCCACTCCAGTGTTGACCTGCTGGTCTCTGGCAATCCTTCCACTTCAGTCTTCCTAGTAGCAGGAACTACAGGCACATGCTACTATGTCAGGCTCATTTTTGATTTACTGTAGAGATGAGGTCTCTCCAAGCCGCCTGGGCTGATCTCAAGCCGCTGGATCAGGCAATCCACTCACCTTATTCTCACAAATTGCTGGGATTACAGGCTGAGCCACCGAGCCTGACCTGCAGTTCTTTATTTAGAGATGTTTGACATTTTTAGTTAAATGTATTCCTAGGTAATTTAAATTTTTGGCCACTATTATAAATGGTATAGAGTTTCTGATTTGATTCTCTGCCTGGCCTATATCGGCATGTAGCAGTGAAATTTGTGTTTGTTGTTTTTGTAACCTGAGTCTGTACTGAATTCCATTATCAAGTCCAGGGCTCTTTTGAAATAGTCTTTAGGATTTTCTAGGTATAAGATCATTCATCATCAACTAGAGTTTGTTTTTTTTCTTTCTAATTTTGATAACTGTTATTTCTTTCACTTGCCTGATTGCTCTGTTATAACTTCCAAGCTACATTGACTAGGAGTGGTGCAAAGGGGTCTTACTTTTGTTCTGGTTCTGATAGGGAAGGATTTAACTTTGCCTCATTCAGTAGGATTTTAGCTAAATGTCATTCGTATATGCCTTTTAATGTTTTGAACAAGCTATGTTCCTTCTTCTTAAAAAATTATTATGAAGATGTGGGGTACAGTTCAGGATTAGGTATACAAACATTGATTATACAGATACCTTGTTTATAAGGTGTGCCCCTCTCTATCCTAGCAGTTTCTCTTAACTGCCATTCCCACCCCCATCCCCTGGCAGTTTCCCACTACTGCCAATCCCTTTTTTATAGTATTATAATTGTTCAAGTTTCACTTCTGAGTGAGAACATATGGTACTCTGTTCTTTGTTTCTGTGATAGTCCACTCAGTATGATTAACTCTAAATCCATCCAAATTGCTGTGAAGTTCGTATGTTTGTCCTTTATGGCTGTGCAATATTCCATTGTGTATATGTGCCACATTTTAAAAATCCAGTCCAGCTATTGTGAATAGAGCTGCAACAAACGTACGTGTGCAGGTATGTTTTTTATAGAATGATTTGAGTTCCTCCTGGTATATTCTCCATAGGGGAATTGCTGTTTCATATGGAAGGTCAATTTGTAGTTCTTTCAGAAATTGCCACACTGTCTTCCAAAGAGGTTGCCCTAGTTTGCATTCCCACCAGCTATGTTCCTTCTATGCCAATTTAGTCAAGGATTTTTATTAAGAAGGGATGCTGAATTTTATCAGATTTTTTTTACATCTATTAAAATGATCATCTGGCTTTTGTTTTTAGTTGTTGACGAGGTGAATCACATTTTGATGTGGATATGTTGAACCATCATTGTATCCCTAGGATAACATTCACTTAATCATTTTAGATTGTCTTTTGGAAGTGCTGTTGGATTTGGTTGGCTAGTATTTTGTTAAGGAAATTTGCTTGTCTGTTCAAAAACTTTATTGGTCTCTGGTTCTGTGTGTGTTTGTGTGTCTCTGTGTGTGTGTGTGTGTGTGTGTGTGTGTGTGTCTTTTTCTGTTTGGTGTTAGGGTAATACTGATTTCATAGGAGTTAGGGAGAATTGCCTCCTTTTCAATCTCATTAAATGTTCTTAGTAGGATTGGTACCTACTAAGAACATCTCATGAGAATTCTTTTTGAGTATTTTTCCTAGAAAGTTTGACAGAGTTTGGCTATGAATCTGTCAGATCCTGTACTCTTTTTGTTGAGAGACTTTTAATAACAGATTCAATCTCGCTACTCATTATTGGTCTGTAGGGATTTTATTTTTCCTAATTCAATGTTGGTGTTCTGCATGCTCCCAATAATGTACTCCTTTCCTGTAGACTGTCTAGTTTGTTTGCGTAGAGTTGTTCATAATAATCTCAGATGTAATGTCTTCATTTCCATTTCTGACTAAACTAATTTGAACCATCTTTCCTCTTCATTTCTTAATTAATCTAGCTAGTGTTCTATCAATTTTGTTTACCTTTTCAAAAAACTAACTTTGTGTTTTATTGTTCTTTGTATTTTTTGATTTCCATTTTGATTGCTTCTGCACTAATCTCTGTTATTTCTTCCTTCTGCTAGCTGTGGGTTTGGTTGGCTCATGATTTTCTATTTCCATGTAGGATGATGTTAGGTTGTCCATATGTGACCTTTCAAGTTTTCCAAGGTAGGTATTAAGCACTATATATTTTATTATGATACAGTTTATTGTGTTTTGCAGAGCTTTTGATCATTTAAGTTGTTTCTGACATTCATTTTAAGACATTATTAAAATTTCCAGCTTGATTTTTATTGTTGACTCAAAGATCATACAGGAGCAGATTGTTTAATTTCCATGTATGTGTTAGGTTGTGATAGTTCCTCTTGAATTTGATTTTGATTTTATTCTACTGTGGTCAGACTAGGTGCTTGATAAAATTTTAAATTTTTTGATTATTGAGAATTGATTTGTGGCCTATGACATGATCTAACTTAGAGAATGTTCCATGTGCTGATGAGAAAAAAGTGTATTATTCATTTTGGGGGCATAATATCTATAGATGTCAGGCCCATTTGCTCCAGAGTCCAGTGTAACTGTAGTGTTTCTTCATTAATTTTTTGCCTTGATGGGTTTCCTATTATGTCAGTTGATTGTGGAAATCTCCCTTATTATTGTTTTTCTGTCTCTTTTCTTAGGTTCAATAAAATATGTTTTGTAATACTGTGAGCTTCAGTGTTAAGTGCATATATATTTAAAATTATTATATCTTGTTGTTGATACCTCTATCATTATATGACCCTATTTGTCTTGTTTATGCTTTTGCTAACTTAAAGTCTGTTTACTCTGGTATGAGTACAGTTACAACTGCTCACTTTTGGTTTCCATTTGCATGGAATATTTTTACCACTCTTACTTTGAGTCTATTGGAGTATTTGGTAAGTCAGTCTCTTGAAAGCAGCAGATGTTTGGATTGTGTTTTTTTCAAATTCATTCTGTTGACTTATATAGATTTCATGGAGCATTGAGACTTAACAGTTAGGTTGTTTCTGACATACATTAACTGTTAAGTTCTAGTAATGACGTGTAAGGTACTGTTTCATTCATTATATTTATTTTTAACTGGATGCTTTGTTTTCTCCATTGCCTTGTTATTCTATAGGCTCTGTGAACTTTATAATTTCCAGTGTTTCTCTTCTGGTACATGTTTATCTTTTGTTTCCATGCTTAGAATTCCTTTTGAGTATTTTCCTTACAGCCAGTCCAGTGATGACAAATTCTCTCAGTATTTGCTTGTCTGAGAAAGCCTTTAGTCCTCTTTCACTGATAAGACTTCATTATGTAAAATGCAAAATGTTTTACTGAGAGTTATTTTGTTTGAGGGGATTGATGACAGGGCCTAAATGCCCTGTAGCTTATAGAGTTTCTGCTGCTGGTCTCACAGATTTGCCTTTATAAGTAATTGGATGCTTTTGTCTCAATGCTCTTAGAATTCTTTCCTTCACATTGACTCTGTGTAACCTGACTATATTCCTTGAGAATGGTCTTTATGCAGGAACTTTGCCATGAGGTCTATGGGCTAACTGTATGTGGGTATTTCAGTCTCAGACAAGTTCAGGGAAGCATTCCTAAATTTTTCCCTCAAGTAG
>NW_007152290.1:0-582 GCF_000164805.1 Carlito syrichta | reverse complement strand
CTCAACTAGCATCTTCTAACTGGTCTTCCAGATGGTTTCCCATATGTACACACATTCATACACACAAGCATACATGACTCCAGTGTTTGGGCCTCTGACTTAGGTAATTAGAGCAGTTTAAGTACGGCTTAGAGGGTCTGAGTGCCTTTCTCATTGACCAGTGTCTTTTTCTGGAAGCCTTAATTGGAGAAAGACTTTCTCATTATTGAATGAGATTTATGAGTAGCGTCATTGTGGAACGGTGGTTCCTAAGCTTTTACCAGGCCCAAGGGTCTCTCTGTGACTGCTTTTCATCCTGATATCACAGGCTCAGTGGATTTGTCCAGGAGTCTCCAAATACAAGTATTTGCACAACAATACTGACTACTCTAAAGTCAAAGGAACAACCTGGCTGGGTGGTTCACTGGTGTTTTGACTCAACAAGAGACCAGAAGCCTTCCTACAAATCTACGATGCTGCTGTCCATTGCACTATCTATGTTAACAACAGGGTCTCTGGTGCTGTGTGTGAATGGGGGTCCATCCCTGGACACAGAATGACACTAGAACCTGACAGCCCTGGAAGGAGGGGTGGTGTCTATAA
>NW_007152289.1:0-434 GCF_000164805.1 Carlito syrichta | reverse complement strand
CAATGTATTAGATGAAAATATGATCAGCACAATGTGGTCATTATGAACATGCCAGCTAGGTTCACACTTCCCTACACATTATTGCCAACTAAATATAACTCTGGATGTGTTGTGACCAAGAGACAAGATATTTACTTGGGTATCATGTACCCGGAAAACATTTATTATTTTTCTAGGAGTTGGAAGCTTCAGCAAGACAAAAGCAATTTGGAGAATTCTATACACGACTTCATCTAGTTTAAATCTTGTTTCTTTGGGTTGTTTCATTGGCTACTTTCCTCTCTTCAGCTGAGGTTGTATACCAGATTAATGACACAGAAAACCAAGAGACAGAAACTAGGAGTCAGAGATCAGTAAGAATATTATTCTTTTTTTTTTTTACTTTAACAAATCTATTTAAAGTTACATTGACATAATGAACATACTGCACAATT
>NW_007152288.1:0-738 GCF_000164805.1 Carlito syrichta | reverse complement strand
TTACTTAAAAACAACTCTGAAGAAACTGTGGCTATTCTATGTGAAACTTTTAAAGAAAATAATAACATGTCCTGGTATTATATAACAACTATGCATTTTCCTGAGTAACTGGTATAACTTAATAGATGACTACAAAGTGATGAGACTCTATAATGGCTAGTGGTTTTGTAACTCTAATTCAAGAAGAATTAATTTGAAAGTTTCTCTAGAATTTATGAATTGACTAAAGTTGAAACCATTATTTAAGCTTGTATTTGCATATTTTCATATTTCAAATGTCTGATGGAGAATTTACAATAACATTGTAGTGAAGAATCACAGAATTTTATAAAAATGACTCTAGAAATCATATGGTTCATATTCTTACTTTTACAGACAATGGCACTAAAGCATGAAAGGGAATAATAAAAATGTCCTGTTGGTTCCAAAGAATTAGCAGAAAAACTAGAGGAAAAAGGTGGGTGTGCTGTTTCCTAGACTATAGTGAATAATATTTTTTGCTCCACCTAGTTCCCTTCTATTGTGAGTAGAACTGTCTCATCTCAAAAGAAATGTTCAAAATCCTAACCCCCATTAACTAAAAATACAGTCTTTGCAATGCAATAAAGTTAAGATGAGGTCATACTGGATTACCCCAATGGACCCTAATGCAATGACTGGTGTCCTTAGAAGAAGAGGAAGATTTGGGTATAGAGACAGGCACAGTGGAGGGCAAATGTGAAGGTATAGGCAGACACT
>NW_007152287.1:0-784 GCF_000164805.1 Carlito syrichta | reverse complement strand
TAACTGGTATAACTTAATAGATGACTACAAAGTGATGAGACTCTATAATGGCTAGTGGTTTGTAACTCTAATTCAAGAAGAATTAATTTGAAAGTTTCTCTAGAATTTATGACTTGACTAAAGTTGAAACCATTATTTAAGCTTGTATTTGCATATTTTTATATTTCAAAATCTGATGGAGAATTGCCAATAACATAGTAGTGAAGAATCACAGAATTTTATAAAAATGACTCTAGAAATCATATGGTTCATATTCTTACTTTTACAGACAATGGCACTAAAGCATGAAAGGGAATAATAAAAATGTCCTGTTGGTTCCAAAGAATTAGTAGAAAAACTAGAGGAAAAAGGTGGGTGTGCTGTTTCCTAGACTATAGTGAATATTACTTTTGCTCCATCCAGTTCCCTTCTATTGTGAGTAGAACTGCCTCATCTCAAAAGAAATGTTCAAAATCCTAACCCCCATTAACTACAAATACAGTCTTTGCAATGCAATAAAGTTAAGATGAGGTCATACTGGATTACCCCAATGGACCCTAATCCAATGACTGGTGTCCTTAGAAGAAGAGGAAGATTTGGGTATAGAGACAGGCACAGTGGAGGGCAAATGTGAAGGCATAGGCAGACACTTAGGGTGAAGACCGTGCAAAGACACAGAAACTGGAATGATATGCCTACCAGTCAAGAGGCATCAATGATTGCTGGCAACTACTAGAAGCTAGGAGAGAGGCAAGGAACAGATTCTTACTCAGAGTTTCCACAAGAAACCTGTCCAAAGTCACAA